>NC_069508.1:59380026-59680026 GCF_027579735.1 Bombina bombina
AAAGCTCCGTAACGCAGCCCATTGATTCTATGGGGAAACTAAATTTATGTTTACACCTAACACCCTAACATGAACCCTGAGTCTAAACACCCCTAATCTTACACTTATTAACCCCTAATCTGCAGCCCCCGACATCGCCGACACCTGCATTATACTTATTAACCCCTTATCTGCTGCTCCGGACATCGCCGACACCTACATTATACTTATTAACCCCTAATCTGCTTCCCCCAACATCGCCGACACCTACATTATATTTATTAACCCCTAATCTCCCGCTCCCAATGTCGCTGCAACCTACCTACATTTATTAACCCCTAATCTTCCGCCCCCAACGTCGCCGCCACTATAATAAACATATTAACCCCTAAACCGCTGTACTCCCGCCTCGCAAACACTAGTTAAATATTATTAACCCCTAATCTGCTGCCCCTAACATTGCCGCCACTTACCTACATTTATTAACCCCTAATCTGCCGCACCCAACGTCGCCGCCACTATACTAAAGTTATTAACCCCTAAACCTAAATCTAACCCTAACCCTAACACCCACTAACTTAAATATAATTAAAATAAATCTAAAGAAAACCTACTATTAATAACTAAATAATTTGTATTTAAAACTAAATATTTACCTGTAAAATAAACCCTACGCTAGCTATAATATAACTAATAGTTACATTGTATCTAGCTTAGGATTTATTTAAATTTTACAGGCAAGTTTGTATTTATTTTAACTAGGTAGAATAGTTACTAAATAGTTATTAACTATTTACTAACTACCTAGCTAAAATAAATACAAATTTACCTGTAAAATAAAACCTAACCTGTCTTACACTAATACCTAACCTTACACTACAATTTAATCAATTACCTAAATTAAATACAATTGCCTAAATTAAATACAAATACCTAAATTACAAAAAAAACAAACACTAAATTACACAAAATAAAAAACAAATTACAAGATATTTAAACTAATTACACCTAATCTAATAGCCCTAACAAAATAAAAAAGCCCATCCAAAATACAAAAAAACCCTAGCCTAAACTAAACTACCAATAACCCTTAAAAGGGCCTTTTGCAGGGCATTGCCCCAAAGAAATCAGCTCTTTTACCTGTAAAAAAATTCAAACAACCCCCCAACAGTAAAACCCACCACCCACACAACCAACCCCCCAAATAAAACCCTAACTAAAAAACTAAGCTCCCCATTGCCCTGAAAAGGGCATTTGGGATGGGCATTGCCCTTTAAAAGGGCATTTAGCTATATTGCTGCCCAAACCCTAATCTAAAACTAAAACCCAACCCAATAACCCTTAAAAAAACCTAACACTAACCCCCAAAGATCCACTTACAGTTTTGAAGACCGGACATCCCTCCTCAAACAACCGCGGGAGAAAGTCCTCAACGAAGGCGCAAGAAGTCCTCAACAAAGCCAGGAAAAGTGGTCCTCCAGATCGGGCAGAAGTCTTCAATCCAGACGGGCATCTTCTATCTTCATCCAGACGGGTCCATCTTCAAGACATCCGGCGCGGAGCATCCTCTTCTTACGAAGACTCCCGACGAATGAATTTTCCCTTTAAGTGACGTCATCCAAGATGCCATCTCTTAGATTCCGATTGGCTGATAGAATTCTAATCAGCCAATCGGATTTAAAGTTGAAAAAATCATTATTGGCCTAATGCAATCAGCCAATAGAATTGAACTTCAATCCTATTGGCTGATCCAATCACCCAATAGGATTGAGCTTGCAATTCTATTGGCTGATTGGGAATCTAATCGGAATCTAAGAGACGCCTTCATGAGGATGTATTTCCGGTCTTCAAAACTGTAAGTGGATCTTTGGGGGTTAGTGTTAGTGTTTTTTTAAGGTTTATTGGGTGGGTTTTTAGTTTTAGATTAGGGTTGGGCAGCAATAGAGCCTAAATGACCTTTTAAGTGCAATGCCCATCCAAATGCCCTTTTCAGGGCAATGGGGAGCTAAGGTTTTTTTAGTTAGGGTTTATTTGGGGGTTGGTTGTGCTGGGTGTCGGGTATTACAGTTGGGGGGTTGTTTGATTACTTTTTTACAGGTAAAAAGAGCTGATTATTTGAGGCAATCCCCCGCAAAAGGCCCATTGAAGGGCTATTGGTAGTTTAGTTTTTAGGCTAGGGTTTTTTTTTATTTTGGGGGGGGGGGGGCTTTTTTTATTTTTGATAGGGCTATTAGATTAGAGTGAAATTAGTTTAAACATCTTGTAATTTGTTTTTTATTTTGTGTAATTTAGTGTTTTTTTTTTTTTGTAATTTAGGTATTTGTATTTAATTAGGTAATTGATTTAATTGTTGTGTAATGTTAGGTGTTAGTGTAACTCAGGTTAGGTTTTTATTTTACAGGTAAATTTGTATTTATTTTAGCTAGGTTAATAAACTATTTAGTAACTATTCTACCTAGTTAAAATAAATACAAACTTGCCTGTAAAAATAAAAATAAACCCTTAGCTAGATACAATGTAACGATTAGTTATATTGTAGCTATCTTAGGGTTTATTTTACAGGTAAGTATTTAGTTTTAAATAGGAATTATTTATTAATAGTAGGTTTTCTTTAGATTTATTTTAATTATATTTAAGTTAGTGGGTGTTAGGGTTAGACTTAGGTTTTGGGGTTAATAACTTTAGTATAGTGGCAGCGACGTTGGGGGCGGCAGATTAGGGGGTTAATAACTGTAATGTAGGGTTGTGGCAATGTTAGGGGCGGCAGAATTAGGGGTTAATAATATTTAACTAATTGTTTGCGAGGCGGGGAGTGCGCGGTTTTAGGGGTTAATATGTTTTTTCTAGTGGCGGCGATGTCCGGAGCGGCAGATTAGTGGTTTATCAATGTAGGTAGGGTGGCGGCGATGTTAGGGACAGCAGATTAGGGGTTTAATAATATTTAACTAGTGTTTTGCGATGCGGGAGTGAGGCGGTTTAGGGGTTAATATGTTTATTATAGTGGCGGCGATGTCCGGAGCGGCAGATTAGGGATTAATAATTTATTTTAGTGTTTGCGATGCGGGGAGGGCCTCGGTTTTAGGGGTTAATAGGTAGTTTATGGGTGTTAGTGTAAGTTTTAACAGTTTAGTTATGAGTTTTATGCTACCGCCTTTGTAGTGTAAAACTCATAAACTACTGACTTTAGAATGCGTTACGAATGGGATAGGCTGTACCTCTCACTTTTTGGCCTAAAAAAAAAAGCTTGTGATACCAGCGCAATGGAAGTCCCATTGAAAAAGACTTTACGAAAATTGCGTAAGTTAATTTGCGGTACGGCCAAAAAAGTGTGCGGTACAGCTGTACCTACAAGACTCTTAATACCAGCGGTAGTGAAAAAAAGCAGAGTTATGAGCCTTAACGCTGCTTTTTTACTCATACCGCAAAACTCGTAGTCTAGCCGTTTAATAGTTAAATCACTAAATTGAGGCTCAGTTAAAATATATTATGTCATTGATGGATCAATATTATCATCATTTTTGAAATTACACATTTTAACATTTTGTATTTAGTAATGGTATGTCGACCACAATTGAAAAGAAAGTTTGTTCTCATTCTCTTTCTTGTAGGTCACACACAATCTTTGCTATTTTTACCATATGGACTTAGAATCAAGACATGTTTTTATAGAATATAATTGAAAAGATCTAACAAAGTGCATGTTAAACAATGTATGGAACTAATTAATGGTCTCCCTGGAAGCAACAGTCAAACAAATGCTCAGTTAAGTTTGGGGTTTTGCTGGTCCTAAGCGGAAAACTATGTTGATCCAACAAGCAGTGCTATTTACATGACTCAGATGTGTAACCAGTACTGCTGATTGGATCATCTGTGTTTTCCGCTTAGGACAGCATCACTCTGTAAGTTCCCAAGCAATATTTCTACTTTACGCTTAAACCCCTTGCTAGAGTTAAACACACAGTTGCCTAGGGTCCAAAATCTTAAAATGACATTATCTAACGGTTAAAACCGTGTCACTTTTTGACTGTAATGGGACCTTTAAGTGTTGCAGCTGTAATTATTTTTCTTCCACATTGCAAGAGGTTCTCATTTGATGTATCTCACGCAATTATAGATTTAAATGACAGGAATACCCACTAACATAACGAATTGCTCAACATAATCCCTTGAACCCCTTAGCATGTAAGCGTATGAGCCCAGCTGTTTGTAGATCACCTTCATAAGAGCCGACTACAATAGTGCAACTTTCAGCAGGGCCCTCTGCCCTTTTGATCCCTATAAATATTACCTTGTATATCATGCCTATGTTTAGTTGTTGTTGTTGAGATGGCATGACTAAGGGGTTAACCCCGAAACATTGCTATTTTTAACATGGGTCTTGAATAAAGATAATATCTTTTACCATACTGTGCTGGTACTTACGCATTTTTGTATATTGTTTGGGGCATTGCAGTTACCCCGTATACCGAGCACTAACAGTGGTGCTGTATTCCCACCTTCTTTGGACTATGTTTATAGTGCTACGGAATCTGTTGGCGCTCTTCAAAGTAACTAATAATAATTATAATAATATTCTCGCCTTTATTACAAGGCCTCCCTGCAACCTCACTAGTTTTTACGAATATAGGCCTATATCTCAGCCTGATTTTTCTAAATGATAATAATTGCTATAATAGGACATTAGATTTCCTGTGAAAGGGATATTTAGCTCAGAGTGCATAACTATTTTACAGGTCTGTGAAAAAATGAAAATATGACAAATCATATTAGCAGATGTTTGGAAACTTTCCCTCAAGTGTTGTATTAAATCTCAGGAAATGTGTGAGTGGGTGTTGATAGCCGCTTGAAAAAAATATACATCTTGACACAACTAGCGTTAACGCCTTGTTAGATGAGTCCTATAGAAATATTACATTTACATAGTAATTAAGCATATTTCATAAGATGACTTGGGCATAAACACAATTCAATAAATCAAGTGCAGAGATCATTAAATCTAAATGCAATAGATCATTCTGCATGTAATACACAGTATATTGCAAAGTAAAAAATCTGGTTTAGCTGGTTAAAAAAGCATAATAAAATACAATAATGAATATATTTATTTAATTATTTACTATATAATACATTTTCTTTTGTGATTCAGACAGAACAAACCATTTAAAAAAGTTACCAATTTACTTTGATTATCAAATTTGCTTCCTATCTCTGATATTCTGTGTTGAAGAGATACCTAGGTAGGCATCTGCGGCACTACATAGCAGGAAACAGTGCTCTTGCAAATGGATAACATTCTTGACAAAACTGCTGCCATATTGTGCTACAGAAATGGGCATGCTCCTAAGCATACATCCCTGCTTAAAAAAGATACTAAGAGAACGAAGAAAAAATAATATAAGTAAATTAAAAAGTTGTTTAAAATAACATGCTCTATCTGAATCCTGAAAGAAAAAAATTGGATTTCATATTCCTTTAATACTAGTAAATATATATTGGTCATATATTTAAAGGACAGTCAAAACCAGATTTTTTTTTGTTTAAAAAGATAGATAATCCCTTTATTACCCATTCCCTAGTTTTGCACAACCAACACAGTTATATTAATGTACTTTTAACCTCTGTAATTACCTTGTATCTAAGCCTCTGCAGACTGCCCCCTTATTTCAGTTCTTTTGACAAACTTGCATTTTAGCCAATCAGTACTGACTCCTAGGTAACTCCACGGGCGTGAGCACAATGTTATCTATACTACACACATGAACAAATGCTCTCTAGTGGTTAAAGACTGTCAATGTATTCAGATTAGAGGCAGCCTTCAACGTCTAAGGAATTTGCATATGAGCCTACCTAGGTTTAGCTTTCAACTAAGAATACCAAGAGAACAAAGCAAAATTGGTGATAAAGTAAATTGGAAAATTGAGTAAAATAACATGCCCTATTTGAATCATGAAAGTTTATTTTGGACTAGGACTGTCCCTTTAAAATTAGCTGAGGTAGCATAAACAATGGATCATTTCTTAAATAGGCATACAAGGGTTACTGACATTGTAGTGTCATGAAAATTGCTTGTGTCAATTCAGCATTTTTTAAAAATCTGTTCAGACCTAAATCTAAACCTATTTTTTAAACTTAATGCTACCCCTTATCCTTAAAGGTACATGAAACATGTTGAGATGGAAATTTAAAAAGGATTAAAGGGACATGAAACCCAAATTTTTGGTTCATGAATCAGATACATCATGTGATTTTAAAGAACTTTCTAATTTACATCTGTAATCACATTTTCTTCTTTCTCTTGGAATCCTTTGTTGAAATGCAGGGATGTAAGTTCAGGAGCGTGCCCGTGTCTTATCCATGTTATCCATTTGCAAGAGCACTATATGGCAGCACTATTTCCTGCCATGTAGTGCTCCAGACACCTATGTGAAGTTGGCACCCCATGTTTGTAAAAACTGAATAAAAATATACCATTCGTTTGTGCTGCGTTTGTGCTGATTTTGTGCCGCAAAAACCAACGTTTGTGCCGGTTTGGTTTAGGAGATATTGCACATTATTTTTTTATGAAACCCCGGCCCACTTTGCACCCCATGTTATGCAATTTTAAAAACAAATATACCATTTGTTTGTGCTGCGTTAGTGCTGGTTTGTGCCGCAAAACCGAAAGTTTGTGCTGTTTTGGTTTCGGAGATTACTAGCGCATTATTTTTATGAAACCCCGCCCACTTTGCACCCCATGTTATTCAATTTTATAAACAAAATATATACCATTCGTTTGTGCTGGTTTGTGCTGATTTGTGCCCGCAAAAAACAAATGTTTGTGCCTGGTTTGGTTTCGGAGATATCGCGCATTCATATTTGCCTGAAACTCCGCCACTTTGCACCCCATGTTATGCAATTTTAAAAACAAATATACCATTTGTTTGTGCTGCGTTTGTGCTGATTTGTGCAGCAAAAATGAACGTTTGTGCTGTTTTGGTTTCGAGAGAATAGCGCATTACTTTTTTTATGAAACCCCGCCCACTTTGCACCCCATGTTATTCAATTTTAAAAACAAATATACCATTTGTTGTGCTGCGTTCTGTGCTGGTTTGTGCCAAAAAAACGAATGATTGTGCGGTTTGGTTTCGGAGATATAGCGCATATATATTTGCTGAAACTCCGCCCACTTTGCACCCCCCATGTTATTCAATTTTAAAAACAAATATACCATTTGTTTGTGCTGCGTTTGTGCTGGTTTGTGCGCAAAACCGAATGTTTGTGCCAGTTTGGTTTCGGAGATATAGCGCATTATATTTGCTTAAACTCCGCCCACTTTGCACCCCATGTTATGCAATTTTAAAAACAAATATACCATTTGTTTGTGCTGCGTTTGTGCTGGTTTGTGCCGCAAAAACGAATGTTTGTGCGAGTTTGGTTTCGGAGATATAGCGCATTATATTTGCTTAAACTCCGCCCACTTTGCACCCCCATGTTATGCAATTTTAAAACAAATATACCATTTGTTTGTGCTGCGTTTGTGCTGGTTTGTGCCGCAAAAAGACGTTTGTGCGGTTTGGTTTCAGAGATATAGCGCATTATATTTGCTGAAACTCCGCCCACTTTGCACCCCATGTTATGCAATTTTAAAACAAATATACCATTTGTTTGTGCTGCGTTTGTGCTGATTTGTGCAGCAAAAATGAACGTTTGTGCTGTTTTGGTTTCGGAGATATAGCGCATTATTTTTTATGAAACCCCGCCCACTTTGCACCCCATGTTATTCAATTTTAAAAACAAATATACCATTCGTTTGTGCTGCGTTTGTGCTGATTTGTGCCGCAAAAACGAATGTTTGTGCCGGTTTGGTTTCGGAGATATAGCGCATTATATTTGCTGAAACTCCGCCTACTTTGCACCCCATATTATGCAATTTTAAAAACAAATTACCATTGTTTGTGCTGCGTTTGTGCTGATTTGTGCCGCAAAAACGAACGTTTGTGCCATTTTGGTTTTGGAGATATAGCGCGTTATTTTTATGAACCCCGCCCACTTTGCACCCCATGTTATGCAATTTTAAAAACAAATATACCATTTGTTTGTGCTGCGTTTGTGCTGGTTTGTGCCGCAAAAACGAACGTTTGTGCTGGTTTGGTTTCGGAGATATAGCGCATTATATTTGCTGAAACTCCGCCCACTTTGCACCCCATGTTATGCAATTTTAAAAACAAATATACCATTTGTTTGTGCTGCGTTTGTGCTGGTTTGTGCCGCAAAAACGAACGTTTGTGCCGTTTTGGTTTCGGAGATATAGCGCATTATATTTGCTGAAACTCCGCCCACTTTGCACCCCATGTTATGCAATTTTAAAAACAAATATACCATTGGTTTGTGCTGCGTTTGTGCTGATTTGTGCCGCAAAAACTAACGTTTGTGCCGGTTTGGTTTAGGAGATATTGCGCATTATTTTTTAATGAAACCCCGCAGCGCTTTTAAGCGCTTGTTAAATCTAAGCAAGTTAATATTAACTGCAAAGTGAATAAGTAGAAACCCACTACTTAATTGAAAAAGGAAATTTTCAATTAAATTGCAGTAAAGCCCTCTTCAACCCCATTAGGCCTAATAAACCTCCTTTAGCCAATTTAACCTCTTTGTTGCCATATTAATCGCCTGTAATGTCATGTTAACCACAGACAGCCCAATATTAACTTGCTTAGATTTAACAAGCGCTTAAAAGCGCTGCAGGGTTTCATTAAAAAATAATGTGCAATATCTCCTAAACCAAACCGGCACAAACGTTAGTTTTTGCGGCACAAATCAGCACAAACGCAGCACAAACGAATGGTATATTTGTTTTTAAAATTGAATAACATGGGGTGCAAAGTGGGCGGAGTTTCAGCAAATATAATGCGCTATATCTCCGAAACCAAACCGGCACAAACGTTCGTTTTTTGCGGCACAAACCAGCACAAACGTAGCACAAACAAATGGTATATTTTGTTTTTAAAATCGAATAACATGGGGTGCAAAGTGGGCGGGGTTCCTAAAAAATAATGCGCTATATCTCCGAAACCAAAACAGCACAAACGTTCGTTTTTGCGGCACAAATCAGCACAAATGCAGCACAAACCAATGGTATATTTGTTTTTAAAATTGCATAACATGGGGTGCAAAGTGGGCGGAGTTTCAGCAAATATAATGCGCTATATCTCCGAAACCAAAACGGCACAAACGTTCGTTTTTGCGGCACAAACCAGCACAAACGCAGCACAAACAAATGGTATATTTGTTTTTAAAATTGCATAACATGAGGGTGCAAGTGGGCGGAGTTTCAGCAAATATAATGCGCTATATCTCCGAAACCAAACCAGCACAAACGTTCGTTTTTGCGGCACAAACCAGCACAAACGCAGCACAAACAAATGGTATATTTGTTTTAAAATTGCATAACATGGGGTGCAAAGTGGGCGGGGTTCATAAAAATAACGCGCTATATCTCCGAAACCAAAATGGCACAAACGTTCGTTTTTGCGGCACAAATCAGCACAAACGCAGCACAAACCAATGGTATATTTGTTTTTAAAATTGCATAATATGGGGTGCAAAGTAGGCGGAGCTTCAGCAAATATAATGCGCTATATCTCTGAAACCAAACCGGCACAAACATTCGTTTTTGCGGCACAAATCAGCACAAACGCAGCACAAACGAATGGTATATTTGTTTTTAAAATTGAATAACATGGGGTGCAAAGTGGGCGGGGTTTCATAAAAAAATAATGCGCTATATCTCCGAAACCAAAACAGCACAAACGTTCATTTTTGCTGCACAAATCAGCACAAACGCAGCACAAACAAATGGTATATTTGTTTTTAAAATTGCATAACATGGGGTGCAAAGTGGGCAGAGTTTCAGCAAATATAATGCGCTATATCTCTGAAACCAAACCGGCACAAACGTTCGTTTTTGTGGCACAAACCAGCACAAACGCAGCACAAACAAATGGTATATTTGTTTTTAAAATTGCATAACATGGGGTGCAAAGTGGGCGGAGTTTAAGCAAATATAATGCGCTATATCTCCGAAACCAAACTGGCACAAACATTCGTTTTTGCGGCACAAACCAGCACAAACGCAGCACAAAGAAATGGTATATTTGTTTTTAAAATTGCATAACATGGGGTGCAAAGTGGGCGGGGTTTCATAAAAAAATAATGTGCAATATCTCCTAAACCAAACCGGCACAAACGTTGGTTTTTGCGGCACAAATCAGCACAAACGTAGCACAAACGAATGGTATATTTTTATTCAGTTTTTACAAACATGGGGTGCCAACTTCACATAGGTGCTCCAGACACCTACCTAGTGGTATCTCTTAATACCAAGAGAAAGAAGCACATTTTTTAAATTTTGTGCTCTGTCTGAATCATTTGTGGGTTTGTTATCCCTTTAATTAAAGGGACATTGTACAGAGAATTTTTTTTCCTATCATTTTTTGATTCCTTTGTTGGAAAATCAGTGTAAGTTTCCCAGTTCTGAGAACTGAGAGTGCAACAGGTCTGCCAAGATGAGAGAGCGTGGTTCCCCTTTTGAAACAAGCAGTAAAAACATTTGGCTGATACTGAGCAGACAGCATGTGCATGTGTTTGCACGCTTGTACAGCCCATCAAGCTCTGAAAATAAAAAAATTAGTTACAAAGCCATGCTGTCTGGAGAACCGAGCTCCACTCTCTCTTATCAGTGTTTAGACACAGGCATTGTATTTCAACCAAGTTCACAGCTTCTAGGAATGCTCCAGCAGATAATCCCTGTTCACTTTGGCATTCTACTAAAGCAACAATAGATATACAGTAGATACAGCCATAGAAGGAAATGTGTGGGGGGAGTTAGAGCTTTACAATTCAGAAACTTAAAAGAAAGGGTTAATGGTGAGGCACTGCAGTATAACTTTGCAGGTAAAGTAATTAAAGTACATATTATTATCAACTTGTTTTATGTCCCTTTAAAGTATTTATTTGTATCCTAACAGATATAGATATATATATATATATATATATATATATATATATATATATATATACACACATATATGTTACAGCAGACAAATATTTTAAATATATTAAGCAACAGCAAATGTACCCTTATTTTAAGAAGCAATCCCTGCTTTTTATCTTCTCTGCCACCATAGAAAGGTGGAGATAAATCACCCCGATCTTGTCAATTCAGGACGATTGACAGGCCATGCTTTCACTTGATTTGTTGCACAAGAGTAGGGGTGGGATTGCACAAGGAAGCAGCAACTGCTGGTTGACAGGTTATTTGCTTGAGAAAGTGTCTGTCTATTAATGGTAGTCTTAAAGGGACATTGAACCCAAATTTTTTCTTTCGTGATTCAGATAGAGCGTGAAATTTTAAGCAACTTTCTAATTTACTCCTATTATCAAATTTTCTTCATTCTCTTGGTATCTTTATTTGAAATGCAAGAATGTAAGTTTAGATGCCGGCCCATTTTTGGTGAACAACCTTGCTGGTTGGTGGATAAATTCATCCACCAATAAAAAAAGTGCTGTCCAGAGTCTTGAACCTCAAAAAAAGCTTAGATGCCTTCTTTTTCAAATAAAGATAGCAAGAGAACGATAGATAGCTCTTAGTATAACATATTATTGCAGACCTGCCCTCTGGGCAGGGCAAGAGGGGCACCGCTCAGTGTCCCACCAATTGAGGAGCCCCCACAATGTCCATGGGTAAGGGTGTATGAGAAAGGAGCAATCTGCATCCTGTATTTAGTTTATGAAGAAGTGTTTATGGTATAAGGAGGTGTAATATATAGTGTAACTGTTTATATAGGTAACACTGAATATTGGGACCTGGGGCAGGGTATATAGGGGTAAAGGAATAAGAGTGCTGGGCTGAGGGGCCACACAAATTTGTCTCGCCCAGGGTCCACAAATGCTAAGGGTGGCCCTGAGTATTTGCTTCTGGTTTTGTGTATAATAATGCTCCCTTTTTAATAAATAGTGTCCAGTGCTTTTAGACACATTCACAAACAGATCAGCAAGATCCCTGGGGGTTAAAATGCTTTTAATACTCTGAGTTGCAACAACTCTTCTAACATGTCCAAGGAACGCAGCTGTTCAGATCAATCTCTGACAATGTAAGACTAATTTTACACAACAAAGATATACAAATCTAAAATCGATTTATTGCAGATAATTTTTTATGGGGGGGATAAACATTTATTTACCCTTACATTGGCAACCTGGGCCAGGAGGATAGAGAGAGTTAGGGAGGCCCATGGGTCAAATTGAGGGTGTTCTGTTGGTGGAGTCAAGGAAGGTAGAGTCATGAGTTATGCATAAGCAGAGTTAGCTTATTAGGGTGTGGTTTGTGGTCCAGGACATAGCTAGGAAGGCAGTGACACAGAGAAGAGCAAAAATTTGCTCCCTCAACCAAACAACTGCCTTCACACAATGGGGGAACTTATTACAAAAATTGGGAGCTTTCGGATACTTGTTCATCCCTATAGACCCACTACTGTTTTAGACTATTATATTTTGCTTGTATAGCAGGGACCCAACTTTTAACCATAATTTATTTGAATTCCTTGCGTAAAATACAAAGAATAAAAATCCCATTCTGAGAGCACGTTTCAGAGCTCACAAAAATCATTTTGTGGGACAATTCCAGTTCAAAAGCTCTATCCAAATGTCCTTCCTGATGCTCTCATAGAAGATGAGTTTGACAAAAAAAATAGACACCCATCAAGTTCAACTTAAGAAAATCTAAATATACATACAATAAAAGTTCCAGTTGAGCTTAAATAGATCCCATTAAAAAAAGGTGACCCATTTAACACAAGCAAACATTTCCCTGACTTCTGTATCAAGCCAGAAATGTATCTAAACCATTTTTAAATGTATCTAAGGTATTTGCATTTAATACCTCCTTAGGTAATGAGTTCCACAATTTGATTGCTCTTACAGTGAAAAAATGTTTATGTTCCTGAAGATTAAATCTCCTTTCCTCCAGCCTTAAATTGTGACCTCTTGTCACAAACAATTTTCTTGGAATAAACAGAGCTTCTTCCATCTCTGTATATGGGCCTTGAATATTCCCCAGAACTACACTCCATACTCAAAGTGAGGTCTTACCAGGGATTTATATAGTGACAGAATTATGCTTTCAGTTGGCATCAATTCCCCCTTTAATACATGATGGTATTTTATTAGCCTTAGAAGTCACTGCCCTGCATTGTGCATTCATCTTTAGCTTGTTATCTATTACTACTCCCAAATTCCTTTCCCCTTCCTTTTGCTAAATTTAGTCAATTTAAATAATAGGTCGCCTGCTTATTTTTACTTCCAAAATGTAGAACATTGCAATTTTCCTGCATTAAAAAAGTTCATGTTACATAAAGCTGCCCATTCTTCTTATTTTTATATACCCCCTTGTAAAGTGATTTAATCCTGCACTGACCTAATGACCTTACACAATTTGTAGCATCTGCAAAAATAGAGCTGCTGCTATTTAATCCTTGCCCTAAGTCATTAATACAAATATTATAAAGTGCAGGACCCAGTACTGATACCTGGGGAACTCCACTGATTACCTTTGTCCAATCTGAGTATGATCCGTTTACAACTACTTCTTGCTCCCTGTCTTCTATCCAGTTATTTTATCCATGAGCTAACATTTTCAGTCCATTTTTGTACATTAATCTCTCGTGTGGCACTGTATCAAAAAGCCTTTGCAAAATCCAAGTATATCACATCATCTGATTCCCCTTTATTTATATTTTTACTTACTTTGTCATATAATCTAATTTGGTTACTTTGACATGATCTATTTCTCATAAAACCATGCTGATTTGAACTCATAATATTGTTTGCACGAATATACGCATCCATTTATTCCCTCATAATCCCTTCAAGTATCTTCCCCACTATTGATGTCAGACTAACTGATCAATAGATTCCAGATCAGCCCTGCTTTCCTTTTTAAAAAGTGGTACCACATCAGCTTTATGCCAGTCCTGGGGTTCTATGCCTGAGGATAATGAGTCTTGAAAAATTTAGAGAAGAGGTTTGGCTATAACAGTGCTAAATTCCCGTAAAAAACTTTGAGGGTATTCCATCTGGGCCTGGAGTTTCATGTACCTTCATATTATACAGTTTTTTTCTTGATATCCTCTAGAGATAACCCAGTTAATGGTATGGGCTTGTATGTTCTAGTTTGTTTCAAAGTATCTCCCAGTAGTTCCTCTCTTGTGTATACTGAAGAAAAGAGTACCTCAGTCAGTACCCTTTACACATTTTAATGTACCTTTTTAGATTTGTTGCCATATATGTACTTAAAAAAAACCTTTAAGCGTTTGACTTATAAGCCTTTGCAATTAATCTTTCATTCTCATTTTTTGCTAATTTGATTTTTTTTGCATGCTTTGTTACATTCCTTATATATTTGGTATGTTGAGTCTTTACTATTTTCTTTGTATTATTCAAATACTCTATGTTTTCCCTAATTTAATCTAACACGTTTTTATTTAGCCACATTGGCTTGGATTTATTTATTTTACTTTTATAACCATGTGGTATGTGTTGATATGTATATTTATTTAACAAAGTTTTAAATGTTATCCATTTATGCTCTGTATTTTTATTAGAGAATACTTTTTCCAATTTATGTTATTTAATGGTTTCCGTAAATCATTGAATTTTACTTTCTTAAAATTGATAGTCTTAGATGAACCCTTATAACACTGCTTATGGAAAGTGATTTCAAACGTGACCATGTTATGATCACTGTTACCCAAATGTTTTTCTATGTTTGACATTATATCCGTATTGTTTGATAGCACTAAATCCAGTATAGCTTTATTCCTAGTTGGCTCTTGTATGTATTGTGACATAAAGTTATCCATGAGAACATTTAAAATCTCCCTTTGCTGAATAACTAGTATCATTGACCCAGTTTATGTTGGGGTAGTTACATTTATATTATTAGCATCCTTTCCTATTTGCATTAGTAGTTGAGTTTCCTCCAACTTGGGGGGCTTGTACCATGTTCCTAGTCTAGGGTCTCTACATTATCACCTGTATCATCATAAATATCTTTATTGTAGGTTTAAGGTCAGTCTTAAAATACATGCAAATTCCGCCACCCCTTTTATTACTCCTGTCCCTCCTAAATAAAGTTAACCACCAGGTTTCAGTTATACTGATAATATCATAGTCCTCTTCTGCAACTAAGAGCTCTAGCTATCATTTACCTATTGTCCATACTACCTCCAGCTCTGGACCACGGTGCCCACTCTCAAGCTATTAAATCTCCACCCCCACCGCCCAGATTTCAGTTAATAGCAATACAATGTTGTGAGATATGATACTGCATCCATCTTTCATTTAGTGAATCTTGCAAGGTATATCTGTGACTGAGCCAGAAAACGTATCTGACCCAAAAGATATGTCGTTTTTAAATATCTAAACGCTTTGCAATTTTCAAATCTGTAAAGAGAATTGTTGAATTTCCCTCATTGAAGAAAAAAACAATATAGAAAACTTTATTTATGAACATCTGAATTTCATATAATTTTCATGTGTCAAACAATATTCTTCTTCTTGTGATTTTTTTTTTAACCATTTAAAAATATATAAAAGCATTCTTAGTGTGTGGGATGTACAAAAACAAGAGGGCTGGCTGTAGTTGACCCTCAAGTATTAGTTTGCTGACCTTCCACTCTTCACATTTGCTTTCTAATAAAAGAATAATTGGAACATACAAATTACATTTTCAGATATCACAATAATGTCCCTTTAATTGTGATAGATTTTTTTAAGGGACAGTCAAAGAAAGAGATGCTGAGTGTGATTCTACATTATAAAGATATTCTTTTGAGTTATTGATGTTAAGAGAAATAACTAAGTTAAATTATAAAACTATTGTGAGAATAGAGGTTGGAACAATAGTTCATACAATAGGACCTAAGGGAATTGTGGGAAATTAAGCACTTAAAATAAAATGAAAGTATTGGTCATCATCTCAGTGGAGGTAGAGATGACTAACACATTCATTGAAAGTAAAGTCCCTGGAACATAATCTGCAGGATGAGAAAATTACAGGATAAAATAAAATCTGTTCTAAAACAAATGGGAAAATGTTATATATTTAAAGAGATATTTCAGCTCAACAATTGGAGAGTTATGAAAGGGCTGCACGGTTTTCACTCACCAACCAGCAGCTTAAAATGCTCCAACATAGGCACCTAGTGTATCTGTGTTCAAAAAGAGGCTACAATTTTATTTTATAGCAAGTTTACTGCAGACATGTTTAGCAAACTATTCTGGTGCTTCAACCCTGTATTTAATCATACTGAGACCAGATATTGGGTTCTAAATAGGGATGGGCGAATATTTTGCAACACATTTTAACTCATTCGTTTGTTTGCTTCAAATTTCGAATGTCTGTTTAACGTAATAGTTTTTTATAACGCTTTCTTTAAATGTAAAATTCTATTAACATTTTTCTAATAATTCGATTCAAATGATGCAATATTTGAATTAAAAAAATTAGAATCAATATATTTGTAATAATATTTCTATTGCCCTTTTTAAATTTAATATTAAAATTATGCAATATTCAAAATAGAAACATTCAAATTGATAAATTTTATATCTATATTTGAATATACAAGTGTAATGAACAGTAAATAATGATGTCAAATCATAAAAAAATGTCCTATAAAACAATATGCAAAGTAAATGCAGTGCAAAATAGTGCTTATAAGTCCATAATAAATACAGGCCCAGTCCGCTCTCTGTAAGGGGTATGATCCAACCCCCAAGGTCAGCTATCTGTAGGTTAAAAACAAAGACAGGGGCATCACATGGCCTAGTATTGCCAAATCATAGGTGGATGTATAATAGTATTGATATATACACTCCCATTTGGTGTTGTACCAGAGTGGAAAGATGCAAATCAGGCAGACTGTCCTCTCACAGTACACCAATAATGTCTACAAATTATGTTTATCCAAGTGAGGGTTGGGTTCAGTCAAATGAAAAGGTTATATAGCAAATGTAAGATTAAAAACTTACATTTATTAAAAGAATAAAAACAAGACAAGCATTTCTCAGCTCCAGTGGCTGTTTCATCTGGTGCAACGCTAAATGTGAGTGTATATCAATACCATTATACATCCAACTGTCATTTTGAAATACTAGGCCATGTGACGCCTCTGTCTGTTTTTTTTTTGCTCCTTTAAACTAAACAAATACTGAATATTTGTGGAACATTTACGTCCATTTTTGTTAAACTAATGTAAATGTTCCTTTGCAATAGGTTAAACATTTACATACGTACCTATAGTGCACATAAACCCGCACTAATAGGAAGCTTAGCGTGCGCTAAACCTCCTATTAGTAACCCCCCTGGGCTCTGTGAAGAAGGGTCGGGATTAGCGGGGCTCTTCAGTGTACTATAGATAAGTGAAGCGCTTTGTGGAGCTGCGCTAATCCCGACCCTTCTTCACAGAGCCCCCGGACAAGCTAATAGGAGTTTAAGTGCAACCTGGGACTCTATGAAAAAGTGCCAGGAATATCAGCACACTATAGGTAAGTATTTTTAACTACTCAGGTAATTTAAAGGAATCCAATAAATACTAATACATTTCATCAGTATTTTATTTGTTTTCTTTAAATGTTGTTATGCATTCATTTTGATTTTTGTTTGGTGAAAAAAAACATGAATATTTTTTAAACAAAAGCACACGCCTATCTTATTATTACTGCCTACTAATGCTCAATATAGTGCAGACTTCATAGGGGCTAAACTCACTGAGTTCTATAAGAATAAGGGCAGAACCTGGAAGTCCCAGAAAGATGAGAGATCCCTTCCATAAAGCTCTCCGCTCAGATGAGTTTATCTAAAATGATCCTCCAGCACTGCAAGATCTCTCCCAAGATTCTAGACAGGCACATCCTATATAATAAACGGCCAAGTGTGTTTGTCCAAAGCTGTCATGCGCAGTAGAGACTGCACGCGAGGACAAACACACCTGGCCTTCCAATTGACCTTTTCGTCATGTGGTGGAGTGGGCTTAGACGGGCGGGTGCGGAGTGAGCATGGCCAGGCGGGTGCGGAGTGAGTGTGCCCGGGCGGGTGCGACATGGGCATGGCCGGGCGTGACGTGGACAGAGTCGGGCATGATGCAGGCTGGGCCAGATGTCGAGAGACAGAGAGCTCTAAAGAGGGGGGATAGAGAGAGCAGAAGAGAGGGGATAGAGAGAGGGAGAGAGAGAGACAGCAAAAGAGAGAGGGGGAGAGAGACAGCAAAAGAGAGAGGGGGAGAGAGACAGCAAAAGAGAGGGGGGGAGAGAGACAGCAAAAGAGAGGGAGGAGAGAGACAGCAAAAGAGAGGGGGGAGAGAGCACAAAAGAGAGGGGGGAGAGAGCACAAAAGAGAGGGGGAGAGTGCGCAAAAGAGAGGGGTGAGAGAGCGCAAAAGAGGGGGGAGAGTGCGCAGTAGAGAGGGAGAGAGAGCGCAAAAGAGGGGGGGGAGAGCTCAAAAGTGAGGGGGGAGAGAGCGCAAAAGAGGAGGGAGAGAGCACAAAAGAGAGGGGGGAGAGAGCGCAAACGAGAAGGGGAGAGAGCAAAAGAGAGGAGAGAGAGTGCAAAAGAGAAGGGGGAGAGAGCGCAAAAGAGAGGGGGGAGAGAGCACAAAAGAGAGGGGGGAGAGAGCACAAAAGAGAGGGGGGAGAGAGCACAAAAGAGAGGGGGAGAGAGCGCAAAAGAGAGGGGGAGAGAGCACAAAAGAGAGGAGAGAGAGAGCAAACAAGAGGAGAGAGCAATCAAGAGGGGGGAATAGAGAGAGAGCAAAAGAGAGGGAGAGAGACCGCAAAAGAGGGGGAGAGAAAGCAAAAAAGAGGGAGTGAGACAACAAAAGAGGGGGAGAGAGAGCAAAAGAGAGGGGGGAGAGAGAGAGCAAAAGAGAGGGGGGAGAGAGAGAGCAAAAGAGAGGGGGAGAGAGAGAGAGCAAAAGAGAGGGAGAAGAGAGAGCAAAAGAGAGGGGAGAGAGAGAGAGAGCAAAAGAGAGGGGAGAGAGAGCAAAAGAGAGGGGGGAGAGAGAGAGCAAAAGAGAGGGGGAGAGAGAGAGCAAAAGAGAGGGGGGGAGAGAGTAAAAGAGAGGGAAGAGAGAGAGAGCAAAAGAGAGGGGAGAAAGAGAGAGCAAAAGAGAGGGGAGAAAGAGAGAGCAAAAGAGAGGGGGGATAGAGAGAGAGCAAAAGAGAGGGGGATAGAGAGCAAGGGGTGGGACCACTGTACTGCAAAAAATGGCCCGTGTACATGGGCTTTAGTACTAGTTTTGCTATATTTAGTTAAGGGTCAGTAAATTCACACATACTAAAATCGTGGGCAATGTTCGTCTTTCCCATTACATTTGAAATGCATTATTTAATTTTAATAAACAATATTTTTTCTATGTTTTATTTGATCTTACATTTTCGAGTGTAACCGTTAATGGCCGTTCGTTCTCCAACCCCTCAATGTCATCTCTAATATGGGCTAAATCTATTCTGTTCTTCCCACATGTAAATTTAGTAATGCCTACATTTACTCCAACTGAAGCTCGCTCACGCTTATGTCTTTACAGAGCGGCTTTGAATGTAATTACAATTGTGCATGCGTCTATGTCGAAACTGAAGCTGTCAGTTTTATTTTAAAAAGCAGTGTGATTTGTAAAAGGTACACATAAATGTACAAAAGTATGACCCTAATTTCTTAAAGTCACACAGAAACGGTCAAAGCATAATCAGAATTTGTAAAATCACAATCCTAAATACAATGCTGTAAACAGAATCTATATGCATTAAAATACAAAATAGAAAGTGCAGTTTAAATGTAATAAAACTTAATGTGAAGTCTAAAGTAATATCAAATACAAAGAAAAAAGTTTAAATGCACCATAACTCTCATGTTCTGCAGTGCTATATTGCACTAGGCTTGTCTCTCCTTCACATCCAGAAATGCAGGGAATGTCCCTTGGAGAAGTAAAGCAAAATCTGCCTTTTTAGAATCTTGTAAGGGAGCTTGCAGTGCTGGAGGATAATTTTATATCATCTCATCAGAGTGGAGAGGTTTATATCATAAGGCCCTGAGTGAGATTGATCTCACAGTGAGATAGACCTCTAATAATTATTTTTTAATGTTTTTTATCAAAACATTTATTTATATATTTTAAAGGGACAGTCTACACCAGAATTTTTATTGTTTTAAAAGATAGATAAGATAATCCCTTTATTACCCATTCCCCAGTTTTGCATAACCAACACAGTTATAATAATATACTTTTAACCTCTGTGATTATCTTGTATCTAAGCCTCTGCAAACTGCCCCTTTTTTCAGTTCTTTTGACAGACTTGCAGTCTAGCCAATCAGTGCCTGCTCCCAGATAACTTCACGTGCACAAGCACAGTGTTATCTATATGAAATATGTGAACTAACACCCTCTAGTGGTGAAAAACTGTTAAAATGCAATCTGAAAGAGGTGGGCTTCAAGGTCTAAGAAATTAGCATATGAACCTCCTAGGTTAAGCTTTCAACTAAGAATACCAAGAGAACAAAGCAAAATTGGTGATAAAAGTAAATTGGAAAATTGTTTAAAATTGCATGCCCTATCTGAATCATGAAAGTTTATTTTGGCCTAGACTGTCCCTTTAAGTGAATCGTTTGTTGTCCTATGGGAGATGTGGCAGGTGCTGGCATTACCCTAGTGGCTGATGGTGTGTATTCAGTAGGAAGGTAATACCTGAACTGTTATGGCAACCACAAAAGAGTGCTTTTTCTTCAACAGCTGTAGGAGAGACTGGGTGATGCTTAAAGTTCAGTGTTCCCTCTAAGGCCAGTTTTGTGTGCTGCCCAGCAGTGAAACAGTTAATAAGAGAACCATACCTTGAAATCTGCATTGTGCAGTCTTTGCTAATTCCAGGGAGCAATTACCTAATTAACTGTTTCACTGCTGGATCGTGCTCAAAACTGGCCTTAGTCGGAACACGGACCCTGACTGCTTCAAACAGGACAAAGGAGTGTCACTCGATTTGTGAGTACCTTACCTGTTACTTATATGATATATATTGATACCTACTGATCTACACAAGAAGGTGCCTTCCATATTTTTGTCTTTGTCTAGATACCTTGGTCGAACATGGAAGAATCGGCCTTTGAAGGCACAAAGTCACAGAGACTGTGTTAGCACATTCATTGATTTGAATAACTTCTTGTTTATATTATTAGTGATAATTATTATTGTCATTTAGATTTATAAGAAGGGCGCCCCCTGCTGTAGATCATTGAACAGTGATATATTAACTCCATTGTTGCATTATACATAATCCCAATCAAACCATGAAACTCTAGATCAGCCTACACGTGCATAGCCTATGAGACACCCTTTATCTTCTCTGCCTGCTAACACTGCACATGCTAACGTCTCTGACAATAGCGAGAAATGGTAGAACATTGTAGTTGAAAACTCTCTGTTGATAGAGCAAATGCAGTTGTTGAATCAGAGATTCAGATCATTGATAATGTTTATAAAAACATTCTTCTTCCAAGCCGACGCGGAACATCCTCTTCAACAGACGCCTACTCGCCGAATGACGGTTCCTTTAAGGGACGTCATCCAAGATGGCGTCCCTCGAATTTGGCGAGTAGGCGTCGGTTGAAGAGGATGTTCCGCGTCGGCTTGGAAGAAGATGGCTCCCCTCCGCTCCAGAAGAAAGAAGATTGAATATGCGGCTTGATAGAAGACTTCATCCCGATGATGGACTTCTGACTTCAGCCCGATGATGGATTTCTTCAGCCGCCGCTTGGATCCAGACTTCAGCCCGAGGATGGACGTCACTCTTCAGCCCCCCGCTTGGGCTTGGATCAACACTTCCGAGGCTTGGATCAAGACTTCCGAGGACCGATCGGTGAACCTGGTATGGTGAAGATAAGGTAGGAAGATCTTCAGGGGCTTAGTGTTAAGTTTATTTAAGGGGGGTTTGGGTTAGATTAGGGGTATGTGGGTGGTGGGTTGTAATGTTGGGGGGGGTATTGTATGTGTTTTTTTTACAGGCAAAAGAGCTGAATTCTTTGGGGCATGCCCCGCAAAGGGCCCTGTTCAGGGCTGGTAAGGTAAAAGAGCTTTGAACTTTTTTAATTTAGAATAGGGTAGGGCATTTTTTTTATTTTGGGGGGCTTTGTTATTTTATTAGGGGGCTTAGAGTAGGTGTAATTAGTTTAAAATTGTTGTAATATTTTTCTAATGTTTGTAAATATTTTTTTATTTTTTGTAACTTAGTTCTTTTTTATTTTTTGTACTTTAGTTAGTTTATTTCATTGTATTTATTTGTAGGTATTGTATTTAAATAATTTATTGATAGTGTAGTGTTAGGTTTAATTGTAACTTAGGTTAGGATTTATTTTACAGTTAATTTGTAATTATTTTAACTATTTTAGCTATTAAATAGTTCTTAACTATTTAATAGCTATTGTACCTGGTTAAAATAAATACAAAGTTACCTGTAAAATAAATATAAATCCTAAAATAGCTATAATATAATTATAATTTATATTGTAGCTACATTAGGATTTATTTTACAGGTAAGTATTTAGATTTTAAATAGGAATAATTTATTTAATAAGAGTTAATTTATTTAGTTAGATTTAAATTATATTTAATTTAGGGGGGTGTTAGTGTTAGGGTTAGACTTAGCTTTAGGGGTTAATACATTTATTAGAATAGCGGTGAGCTCCAGTCCGCAGATTAGGGGTTAATGTTTGAAGTTAGGTGTCGGCGATGTTAGGGAGGGCAGATTAGGGGTTAATACTATTTATTATAGGGTTATTGAGGCGGGAATGAGGCGGATTAGGGGTTAATAACTTTATTATAATAGCGGTGCGGTCCGCTCGGCAGATTAGGGGTTAATAAGTGTAGGCAGGTGGAGGCGACGTTGTGGGGGGCAGATTAGGGGTTAATAAATATAATATAGGGGTCAGCGGTGTTAGGGGCAGCAGATTAGGGGTACATAGGGATAATGTAAGTAGCGGCGGTTTACGGAGCGGCAGATTAGGGGTTAAAAAAATATGCAGGGGTCAGCGATAGCGGGGGCGGCAGATTAGGGGTTAATAAGTGTAAGGTTAGGGGTGTTTAGACTCGGGGTACATGTTAGAGTGTTAGGTGCAGACGTAGGATGTGTTTCCCCATAGCAAACAATGGGGCTGCGTTAGGAGCTGAACGCAGCTTTTTTGCAGGTGTTTTTTTTCAGCTCAAACAGCCCCATTGTTTTCTATGGGGGAATCGTGCATGAGGACGTTTTTGAAGCTGGCCGCGTCCATAAGCACCGCTGGTATTGAGAGTTGAAGTTGCGGTAAATATGCTATACGCTCCTTTTTTGGAGCCTAACACAGCCATTCTGTGAACTCTCAATACCAGCGGTATTTAAAAGGTGCGGCCAGAAAAAAGCCAGCGTAGCTAACGCACCCCTTTCGCCGCAGAACTCTAAATCTAGGCGTAGGGGATTATATGCTATACAACATAAATTAGCTAAAATGTAATAAGCACCTCCATCAGTAGAGGGATCTGTAACTTTTATTAACAGTAATTTACTTGATGAAACTGGCAGTGTTTCAATGTGTACAAATATCCCAAAATTAGGCTACCAAACCTCTAAGACTTGTGTTCTAGAGCTTAATGTTGTGCCGTATTGTACTGTGTTTCCAGGGAAAGCGGTCAATCGGTGTATCAGTATATTGCTTTCTATAACGAGCTGTCATTATTAGTATATTAGTAATTAGAAATGTACTTTATTTTTCGGAAAAATGCACATTCATCACAAAATTCATATTTAAAACTAAACACATATCCAAATTAATGCACCAACGAAAATAAAGAAAACTATAACATAGTCATGAAAAGCATCAGTATTCATTCGCTTAGTTTATTTATTTATTTTTAATTGGTTAATTCTTACCTTAGCGTGCTCTTCGTGCCTTTCAGAGCACATTAAGGTAGGTATTGTAGCTATAGGTGAAAATTTCACTTGTAGCTTTGAAACATTAACATTTGTTTTACCGAAAACTAATGTAAATGTTTAACGAAAATTCAGTATTCGAATACCGAATAGAGCAGCTACTGAATACTCAGGCAAACAAATTTCCCTGAATATTTGTAAAGAAATTTCCTTGGCTGCACATATCTATAAGAAATGATGAGGTAGATTATCACTATTTAATGCAAATGTAGATTGTGTCACATTTGGATAACAACATTCTATCATAGCAGTTTGAACAAAGGGTTTATTAGCTGACATATGTGTTTTTATCACATGACTGCACATAGCCAATCATTTTACTGTTCTCGTGTATAAAGTAAGCAGGAGAATTGTGGTCATTAGTGTCTACGATTAAGGCCAACCGCTTGGTGTGAGTTAAGTGTTTGTTTAGCCTTATGGTTTTTAACTGATTTCAATACATTTTTGGAATTTTTATTTGGAAACTTTTCTTTTGTATTTTTGCAGTGTTTCAATGTGCCTTTGCTAGATCTCCATTCTAAGGGGCCTATTTAACAAATGTCTGTCCGACATGATCCGATCAGCGGATCATGTCCAACATACATCGCTGAATGCGGAGAGCAATACGCTCTTCGCATTCAGCATTGCACCAGCAGCTCTTGTGAACTGCTGGTGCAACGCCGCCCCCTGCAGATTCGCGGCCAGGGTGTCAATCAACCCGATCGTATTGGATTGGGTTGATTTCACGCGATCTCTGTCCACTCCTCAGACCAGGCGGACAGGTTATGGAGCAGCAGTCTTTAGAACGCTGCTTCATAACTGGTGTTTCTGGTGAGTTTGAAGGCTCGCCAGAAACACGGCCCTTCAAGCTCCTTCAAGCTTGATAAATAGGCCCCTAAGACACCTTCGGAAAAGGGCAAATAAGCATAATGTTGTGGTGGAACAATGAAAAAAAGAAGAAGATTAATGATCTTTACATGTATATTTATGTTGCTATACTGTTGTCATGATTGGTTTAAGAACATGAGAATCTTTTTGTATAAACAGGATTGTTTCTTATTTAATTATTGTAATATTAGGGTTTTTTTGTTTTTTTTTAAAAGTTAAAAATTGCCACATTTATATTGTGTTGTTGAAACACTGTTTGGTGTTTGTTATTTATATAATGTGAAAACATTTTCTTTGGAAATACATATGGCTAGATTACGAGTCTTGCGTTAGGGTTAAAAAGCAGCGTTGAGAGGTCCCAACGCTGCTTTTTAACGCCCGATGGTATTACGAGTCTTGCAGGTACAGGTGTACCGCTCACTTTTTTGGCCAGACTCTAAAATACCACAAATCCACTTACGTCAATTGCGTATCCTATATTTTCAATGGGATTTTCCTAATGCTGGTATTAAGAGTCTTCCTAAAAGTGAGCGGTACACCCTCTACCTCCAAGATCCCTAACGCATTTGAAAGTCAGTAGTATAAAACTTAACTAAAGTGCTAAAAAGTACACTAACACCCATAAACTACCTATTAACCCCTAAACCTAGCCCCCCCCCACATCACAAACAGTTAAATAAAAATTTTAACCCATAATCTGCCGAACCGGACATTGCCGCCACTTTAATAAATATATTAATCCCTAAACCGGCGCACTCCCGCCTCGCAAACACTAGTTAAATAATATTAACCCCTAATCTGCCGGCCCTAACATCGCCGCCACCTACCTACATTTATTAACCCCTAATCTGCCGCCCCCAACGTCGCCGCCACTATATTAAAGTTATTAACCCCTAAACCTAAGTCTAACCCTAACCCTAACAACCCCCTAACTTATATAGAATTTAAATAAATCTAAATAAAATTACTATCATTAACTAAATTATTTCTATTTAAAACTAAATACTTACCTATAAAATAAACCCTAAGATAGCTACATTATAACTAATAGTTACATTGTAGCTATCTCAGGGATTATTTTTATTTTACAGGCAACTTTGTATTTATTTTAACTATGTACAATAGTTATTAAATTGTTATTAACTATTTAATAGCTACCTATTTAAAATAAATTCAAATTTACCTGTAAAATAAAACCGAACCTAAGTTACAATTACACCTAACACTACACTATAATTAAATTAATTCCCTAAATTAACTACAATTAAATACAATTAAATAAAATTATCTAAATTACGAAAGAAAACAAACACTAAATTACAGAAAATAATAAAATAATTACAAGTTTTTTAAACTAATTACACTTAATCTAATCCCCCTAATAAAATAATAAAGCCCCCCAAAATAATAAAAAGCCCTACCCTATACTAAATTACAAAAAGTTGCCCTTAAAAGGGCCTTTTGCTGGGCATTGCCCCAAAGTAATCAGCTCTTTTACCTGTAAAAAAAAAGTACAATACCCCCCCAACATTAAAACCCACCACCCACACACCCAACCCTACTCTAAAACCCACCCAATCCCCCCTTAATAAAACCTAACACTAACCCCTTGCAGATCACCCTACCTTGAGAAGTCTTCACCCAACCCGAGCCGAAGTCCTCAACGAAGCCGGGTGAAGTGGTCCTCCAGATGGGCAGAAGTCTTCATCCAGATGGCATCTTCTATCTTCATCCATTTGGCGCAGAGCGGGTCCATCTTCAAGACATCCGACGCGGAGCATCCTCTTCAAACGACTTCCAACTGAAGAATGAAGGTTCCTTTAAATGACGTCATCCAAGATGGCGTCCCTTCAATTCCGATTGGCTGATAGAATTCTATCAGCCAATCGGAATTAAGGTAGAAAAATCCTATTGGCTGATGCAATCAGCCAATAGGATTGAGCTTGCATTCTATTGGCTGATCCAATCAGCCAATAGAATGCCAGCTCAATCCTTTTGGCTGATTGGATCAGCCAATAGGACTGAACTTCAATCCTATTGGCTGATTGCATCAGCCAATAGGATTTTTTTCTGAAAAACAGAAATAAAGTGATTGCGCTAACTCCACACTCACAGCCTATCCTGGGAAACTCTTTCCACAAGAATAACCAATTATATAGATCTAAAAGAAATGTAGGAAGGCGCTACGAGCAGAGTGTATATGTAAACAATATGTATAAAACACTGTGGGCAAAGTGATAAACAGTATAAGGTGTAGCAATAAAAATATAATGTCAAACACTCCTAGCAAAAAAACAACCAAAATGGTATATATATCAGATACAATAATGTGCAATATAATTAAACACTTGAGAATTAGTGGAAAGAAAAAATCAAATATCAAAAAGGAATTTTTAAAAAAATAATAACACTAATTGTGAAAATCCATTAGTATCAATCTGTTAAAAAATGTGTGTGACACTCTTGCACAATAACTAGATAATACTCCAGTATGTGTTTACCTAATGTGAAAACTAAATGGTGAATAGCACTCAAATATAGTTCTAATCACTAAAACATATATCTATTTAGTAAATTAACTTAATAAAAAACGCTGATTTAACTGTAGAGGTACAGTGTATGTGAGATAATAAAAACACAATGGATCACTGAAACAATGTGTCTCTAAACACATACATTGACAGCAGTTGGTAAATATCGCTACAATGTAACTTATAAGGATGGCTAAAAAGCAGAATAAGTTCAGCCAAATTACTAAAAATATCAGTGTTTATTTAATGAATGAACTAAACAAGTATATATCAGGAAAAACTTATTCCCAGATAAAATCTCTCTATAGGAGTATATAAAACATTTAGCAGAAAAAATGATCTCAGCAAAAAACAATCATAATAGAATAAAAAAGCAAAAAGGATTTCTTATTTTTTAGGGACGTCTCCCATAAAGCACCAATAAAAAGCCACCAATATGTTAAAAGTCTCTTATGTATAGTATTAGCAATGTCTTTATAATATTATAGTAATCTTGTACCATCCAGCGGCGTGGATTCCAATGATGGCTCAAAATTCTTATAGAGTTAGTTGTTATTTAAAATCTTCTAACAGTGAGAACCACATCATATACTTAATACATTAACCCCTTAAGGACCAGCGACGTACCCTGTATGTCGCTGGTCTTTTTTTGGGACTTGATTGTTTTATAGCGCGGTCTTGCCACCAGCGTTGAGACTGCTCTATTCCACAAAGCCTGCTGGAGGGAGGGCATTAATAGCGTGTTCTTGCTAGACTAATGCTATTATGTCCTGATAAAACCCTTAACGACCAGTGACATACAGGGTACATTGTGGTCATTAAGGGGTTAAGGACTTATGGTGTATATGAGACAGTTAATGTCAAATAAAGATTCACAATCAAATTCTTAAACAGCTACGGCAGAATCTATGTTTCAAGATGAAAGTCCCAGCATATTACCTTCTTGCTGCTCTTGCAAGTAAGGGCTCACTATGACAGGGTAAAACCGCAGGTAGTATTTTCAGGTGGCAGATAGTTATCTGCAAAGTGTCGGTACTTACTGTTATCGGGTAAAAAGACAGCTGCACCGGCTTACTCGGCGTGACAAGACAGCTGTAACACAAGCAGCAAATCAGACAATTTCAAGCAGCGGGTAATCATTTGCAGAGGATCAGTAGTCACTGTTACCAGGAAGACCGACTTTTTTTCGGCTTGTCAGTAGCATGTCCAGGAACCTGCACTTAGGTAGCTTCTGATGATGAAGTTCCGCTTCGTTTGTTTAACAGTTTAAAGAACGAGTTTGGCCAAACTCTCCCAAATAGATATTTGATCTGTATACTGGATAAATAGAAGTGGTGACAGACTGGTAAGCTTCAACGCGTTTCACCCGTGATAGGAATCAATGGGGCTGCGTTAGGAGCTGAACGCTGCTTTTTTGCAGGTGTTAGACTTTTTTTTTCAGCCAGCTCTGCCCCATTTATTCCTATGAGGAAATCGTGCACAAGCACATTTTGCCAGCTCACCGCTACCGCAAGCAGCGCTGGTATTGAGGTGAGATGTGGAGCAAAATTTTAGCTATTAATAATTGTTTTGATTCAATTTATATGTTTTAAGGCAAAAAATGAAAATAGAGTTTGTTTGTATAGGATTGAAAAGTCTAAAGTCTGCAATTAACGTTATGAGAAGAAAAACAAAACCCAACTTATAATATGTAATAATATGTATATGTATAATATGTATCTAAAAACTGCTTGAGGGCAAAGAGCGTATGCAACTTAACATGCATGCCAACCCAAGTGCTGCCCTATTAGCCCAAGAATGTGACTCCATGTGACCTTGATCAGGTCATAGAGATAAAGGAGACTTGCATGATTTAATTAATATATCTAGATTATTTATCTTAATCCCTTAAATCATCTGTATGGGTGATTTTCACACAATAGGGCCAATTTATCAAAGTGCAAGGGGAAATGATACAATGTAGCGTATCATGTCCGCCGCACATCAATAAATGCTGACAGCATACGCTGTCTGCATTTTTCATTGCACAAGCAGTTCTGGTGAACTGCTTGTGCAATGCCGGCCCCTGCAGATTCACAGCCAATCAGCCGCTAGCAGGGGGTGACAATCAACCCAATCGTATAGGATCAAGCGAATTGAAGACTGCAGCCTCAGAGGCAGCGGACAAGTTATGGAGCAGCGGTTTTAGACCGCTGCTTCATAACTACTGTTTCCGGTAAGCCTGAAGGCTCGCGCGGAAACAGGGGCATCAAGCTCCATTCAGAGCTTGATAATACGGCCCCAATATCTGCTCATGTGAGATACACTCCTTTTTCCAGTATGAAAATGTTGCTATTGTTTGACTAGTGATTGCTCCAGGCTTGGAAACCAGCAGACACTATCAACAAGATTGGAATCGACCCCAAGGTTGGGATTTTTCTCCTATACTTCCACCCATCTGGTGATATTCCAGAAGACTTTATTGCCTTTCTGAAGTATTTAATCTAGTGTCCGTGTCTCTTTATTTCAAAGGTAACAAGATTATCTTGTTTTTAATTTTCTTTTATTGCCCTATAACTATTTTCAAGTTTTCTTTTTTGAATATATTAGAGTGGACTGTAATTTTTTTTTGAAGTTATTCTTGTCAGTAGACTTATTATAGAAACACTTTTTTTGTTGCTGTTCTTCTTTAACCCCTTCCCTCCGTTAGGAAGTTTTATGCCGTCCTAACCACGCTGGGCTTTAGCTCCGTTAGGATGGCATGGCATTTCCTAGCTGTTCTGCTGAACTGAAGCCATAACGGCTTCCTAACTGGGATTGCGGGATAGAGGGTGTGCTTTGCATCAAAGGCACTCCCTCCTGAACCGATTTCATCAATGAAATCCCACGATCACATGAACGATCTTGTGATTTCAATTTTTTTATTATTTGTTTATATCAGAACTTTGTTCTGATGTAACAAATAAGTACCGTCAGGAAGGGGCTAATGTGGCATTCATGTGATGCTGGTATCCTTCACAGTGGAACTAGTTGTATGCTTGAGAAGTGAATGCTTGCATAATAGATGTGGCTCCATTGATTCTTATCAAGCTTAAAGGTCCATAATACCCAAATGTTGAAACACTTGAAAGTGATGCAGCATAGCTGTACAAAGCTGACTAGAAAATATCACCTGAACATCTCTATGTAAAAAAGAAAGATATTCTACCTCAAAAGTTTCTCAGTAGCCACATCCCATTGTAAAGTACTTCTAAGCAGCAAATTAGTATGTCTGTCCCAGGACAGCCGAGGGGGCGAGCTTACGTGCACTCTCATCTTATTTCCCTATTCAGCTTAAGGAAGTTTACAATGAAATCTCATGAGAGTTAGGTCAAATATCATGAGATTACAGTAAAAGAGTTCATGACCGCAGCACTGTTGATGCTGATTGGCTGCTGTTCATTTCTTCATTTTTTTTTTTTTTAACCTGCAGCTGGGCAGCAGCTGAGTTTAACTTTTTACACAGAATTTACTCTGCTGAGCTGAGGAAATTGTGAGGTAAAATATCTTCCTTTTTTACATAGAGATGCTCAGGTGATATTTTCCTGTCAGCTTTTTACAGTTTTACTGCATCAGTTTCAAGTGATTTAGCATATGAGTATTATGTTCCTTTAACTGAGTATTTGAATCTCATATCTATATTTAAAAGTAAGTTATAACGCATCTGCTTTACAACTGATGGATTAAACTCCATCTAAAATATCACTAAGATTCTGGATCTGTTTTTATAAAGGGGAGGTTTACCATCACTTTAAACATTAGAGGGATAGTCTACTCCAGAATTGTGATTGTTTAAAAAAGATAGATAATCCCTTTATTACCCATTCCCGAGTTTTGCATAACCAACACAGTTATATTAATATATATTTTACCTCTGTGATTACCTTGTATCTAAGCCTCTGCAGACTGTCCCTTATTTCAGTTCTTTTGCATTCTAGGCAATCAGTACAGACTCATAAATAACTCCACGGGAGTGAACACAATGTAGTATATATGGCACACATGAACTAGCACTGTCTAGCTGTGAAAACTGTAAAAATGCACTTAGATAAGAGGCGGCCTTCAAGGGCTTAAAATTAGCAGATGTGCCTACCTAGGTTTAGCTTTCAACCAAGAATACCAAGAGAACAAAGAAAATTAGATGATAAAAGTAAATTAAAAAGTTGTTTAAAGTTGCATTCCCTATCTGAATCATGAAAGTTTAATTTTTACTAGACTGTCCCTTTAACAAAGTATCTTATATTTTAATTATGCAATGTAATGTCATGTTATGCGCAGAATTTATGTACTTTTTATTTATTTATGAATATTCTTTTGATGCCGACTGTTACGGGACTTACACTTTAGATCCCTACATATAAGTGTTATGGAAGTCACAATAAAATACCCTGTGTCACTACCAGATGACTAAATCATAGAACTATTCTACTAATGATCATGTACAAGGGTTACGTCAGTTTTTTTTTTTCTCCATAAAGCTTTGCTGGCTGTTGACTAATTTTTTTAAGCCTGTTCAATGTCTTGTATAAGTGCTTTTGCACATTTACAAAAACTGATGATCTACTATAGGATTTCAAATAGTGTTATGTGATTCAGCTGCTACATATTCCTGAAATGATTCTGCATGAATACTTATATGGATAGAATGGCATTGTCTGTAGAAACCTCTATAGCCAAATATAGAACAGATGAGTCAGAATTATTAAGTCCCTTTAGTTCTTTTGACAAAAGAGATTATTGACCCCATTAATGTTTAAGGCACAACACCAGTTTCCAGGCAACCAGTGACAGTTCTAGATCTTAATATTTCAAGGGGCTAATTGGGGGACTAACAAAGGTGGTGAAAAAGTAAAAATACACATCCCACATAATATATGGGGCCCATAATAGCTCTACGGGGGGTGCTGTGTGTGTGTTTGTGTCTTAGACCCCAACTCACATATAACAGATTTGTCTCTATCTCTAATGTTTAAACCAAGATATTTGTAATCCAGTTGTTACTAAACACTGAGATATTGCTGCTACTAAATTATTATGTTCAGTATAACAGAAAGTATGTAGAAGAAACTAACAGAAGTCAAATTAATTAGATATTCATTTTGTATTGACTGTCAGGTTTAAAATCTAAAGAACAAAAAGGAAGGCAACACCGCTTAGATTTGTGTTAAACCCAATTAAATGTATGTATGCTAGAAGAAAATATCATAAGCTCTTATATGCAAAATAAATCTTAATAAAAGATAATGTCCTCTGAATGCACACTTATTAGGAGTCTACAACCTGCAATCTACATGGTAAGACTGACCTATGATTGAGTAAAAGGATAGTGTTATTGGGGCACTGACTAACTTTCCTCACCCCTTTCAAGTGTCCTGACTTGTTGCAATCACAGGGACAGTGTTATTGAAGATAAGGGGCAATAAATATGATCTAATAACCTAATTCATACATTTGGCTGGCATGAGGAGGCTAAGGTGTGTGTATATTTATATATATATATATATATATATATATATATATATATATATATATATTATATCTATATATATATATATAGCTGGCATTATGGTTCTGTAAGGTCCATGCATCTGATCTGAGGTCTCACTTGGGTATATATATGGCATAAAGTGTGATGTAAAGGCATGCATATGATCTTATTTTTTAGAGCTGGCATAAAAGGGTTGGTAAGATTGGGTATTGTCAGGTGGCGATTGCTTATATATCTGGCATAAAGGGTACTGCAGGTGCATGTAAGGGATCCAAGGTTCAGAAAATATATAGCTAAAATAAAGGGAGCTGAAGATTTATGTATCTGATCTAACGTCTTAAATATATAGCTGACATAAAGGGGGCTGCAGGGACACATGTATTTTCAGTTGCTGATTTGTATGGCATAAATGAGACCTTAAGGGTCATTTGACAAAAAGGAAATGTAAATGTTTAATGAAAATAATTTGATTTTTATTTAGTTTTAAACTAATGCAAACTGAATAGTGCAGCCAACGAATATTAGAGGGAAAATTTTCCCTGATTATTCTGAACAAAATTTTGTCTGAAACTAAATGTACTTTCCTAAACATGTGTATATATATATGTGTGTGCTTGTGTTTCAAGTACAGTTTCCTATACCATGAAAAGGCTCTTTAAAACTGGAGGAAGCTCTGAGAAAAAGAGGTCTGGCAGACTCAAGGCCACAACATAATTCAAAGACAAGTTTTTGAGAAGAAAGGAAAAAGTTGAAGAATGGAAGAAGGTCTTTCTTTTTTAAGATACGATGAGTCCACGGATTTCATCCTTACTTGTGGGATATCGCCTCCTGGCCAGTTGGAGGAGGCAAAGAGCACCACAGCAGAGCTGTATATATAGCTCCTCCCTTCCCTCCCACTCCAGTCATTCTCTTTGCCTGTGTTTAGATTCTTCAATCAAGAGTTTTTTATTTTTAAAATGGTGCCGATGAGTACTATTTTATTTCAGGGTGTAGCCGTATTCCTTGTCAGCCTCTAGAAGTAGAGCTACAGGTGTCTTCAAAGCAATGGGAACTAGTGAGACATAACTCTCACTGCGCCTCCCATACTGAGTGCTGCCCTTCAGATAATGGTCTTAGCAGATATTAACTAAGGCCCTGTATGTATCCACAGCTCTGCAGGAGGGAGAAGGCCTCTTGTACCTGTGGGAACTGACATGCTGTCGCTCAGCATAGAGGTAAGGGCAGTCCTTTATTTTTCTGGGACACAAGTTACCTCAGAAATGACTGGACACTTATCTTTCTGATAGTGGGGAAATGTCTCAAAAAGCAGCACGTTTGCAGACTCTGGGACTTATGATATTACACTTATAGGACACTTTTTAAACTCCAATTGAGATGCTATGTCTGTGGGAAGTGTTGTGAACCACTATTAGGGGTAATAGAGCTTCCGGGCCTAAGCAGCACATAGGGTTGCCACCTGCCCCGGTATCACCGGGACAGTCCCGGTCTGGGACTGTATGTCCTGTGTCCTGGAACTAGGCTCCAATGCCCCGGTCTGCCCATTTCCCCTGTCGCACACAACAACACTGTTGATTTTATTTTAAAACGTAGGCGGCTGGAGCCGCCAGGGCAATAACACAATAGTACACATGTACAAATGACAGCACTGGTGGTGGCGAAGTCACATGACACACTTCAACTTACAGTTCTTTTCTCGCTTTTTGTTTTACATAATACCTAAGGGACTGTTCGGCGCATGCGTATTGCATACCATCTCCTATTGGTTGCTGTGTATAAGCAGTTGCTTGAAACAAGGCTTGATACGCAAACTTATGATATCAGAGGGTGTTGGGCGGGACTTGTGAATGTGACAGTGATTGAACATATCGGCGCGAAAGGAGAAGCTGAGCTAAATCGTATTAATCTGAGGTACATTATACTGTCTGTGTGAGAAGCCAAATATCCATTTGTTTTATTCTTGTCTGTGACATACGGTGACACTAAGCCCTGCCTGAGACAGAGGGACAGACAGTGTCTGTGACACACGTTGACAGCCCTGTCTGAGATAGAGGGACAATGTCTGGGACATATGGGAATTGTCTGCCGCAGTGCTTGCCTTTTTCTTTGTTATTTTCTTTATTGTATTTAAAAACTTACCCTTTAACTAATACATATATGATCCAATTTTTAAAATGTTGGTTTGCAGTTAAAAAATTGAATATTATAGTGATCACTAACCACTATAGCACTCAATTTAATGATTTAATAGTATTAATATACACATACAAGCAACACAATTTCATATATCAAGTAGTCTTTATTGGTTATATATTAATTAAGAAAAATATCTCTTGTATTATACAAGAGATATTTTTCTTAAGTAACATATAACCAATAAAGACTATTTGATATATGAAATTGTGTTGTATGTGTATATGAATACTATTAAATCATTAAATTGAGTGTTATAGTGATTAGTGATCACTATAACACTCAATTTTCTAACTGCAAACCAACATTTTAAAAATTGTATCATCACAACAGAGATTGGTATAGTGTCTGCTGGATATTTTTTTGTGGGGGCTTAATTATGTGTAAATATATAAATTTTTTTATTTCATAATGAATTTAAAGGTTGTGAGAAGCCACGCCCCAAGCCACCCCCAGACCACGCCCCAAGCCACACCCTCTCCACGCCCACTTAAAAAGTGTCCAGGAATTTTCTGGGCAAAAGGTGGCAACCCTAAGCACATCGTGTTTGCAGTCACTGGGGCTTGTGAAATTTATGTGGCGTTTCTCAGGGAACACACATAAGACACTTTTTACACCTATGGAGATTTTTTTTCATGGGGAAGTGTTGTGAACTACTATTGTGAGTAATAATAGAGCTTCCGGAAATGCAGTAGCATACTCAGCTAATCTGTTTTACTTAGGATTATGCCTCCCGGTGTCAGATCTATATATCTTAATGGCGACCGGAGCTTAGGTTAGTGACGCCCACGGTGGGTGGAGTTGTCTTCCTGCTGTTTTTTTGGGTCCTTCCTTCATCTCAGGAGTGTGCTGGAGTATAGAGTGCTGGCACGCCCACAACGGGCAGAGCTCTATTGTGGCTGTATTAGTTGTGCTCTCCCTCCATTACATAAGATCCGGAGGGCAGAGTTTGTATTGCACTTTAGATTTGTTCAGTATGATGAATGCCAGCCTCCTAACACACAAAGACAACACTTAGACCCAGTACTATAGCTGAGGCTTAGTATGCAATGTAACTGTTTTGTTTCAACACATGTTCGCATAATATGGAGGCAGTTTGCATTTTCTGAGTGAAGCACTCAAATAAAGAATTACAGTGCTTTTTAAAGTTTGCAGGGACAGTTCTTTATCATAATAATTTCAACTGTTTTTTGTTTGTTTCATCCTTGGTGTCTTAGGATATTACAAGCACGCTCAAAAGATTTTGTTCCTTTAACTTTTAAAGAAACAGTAACGCTTTTTATGGGTCACCTTTTTCACATATTCTCCTTCTGCAGATTGCTCTTAGGGGTCTCTTGGCATGCCACTATGTCTCCTATAGTGTCCCAAGTGTTTTTTTTTTTTGGCCCATGCAGTGCTCTGCAGTTCCTGGCAAATTTCATTTGGAATGGTTACACATTACATCGCTTATCTCATGAAACTTAACTATGTATATTAATAACATTGGTGACATTGTATTTGGACATCAGAAATAAGATGCTTCTTTTAGAATTTAAAAACACAGTAACACTTCTTGTTATTTGTTATTTTATTTAGATCATTTCTGTTATTTTGTTCAGTTCATCCTTTGTATCTTAGGATGAAACAGTTGCACACAAAGTGTCATGAGATGCAGGACATATGCAGGACACAGCAATGATGGTACAACTCTATTTTATTGCAGAGCATAACAATACACATCTAGTCAGGTTGATTGTACTAAACTAACTGCGACACAGTCACCGGACCTAAGCCCCGCCCACATGCTAGTGACATCACATCCTGCTCTCATCACATCTTCCCCTTTTTCAAAGGCAAAGCATACATTTGCATATAATAAATAACAAAGTACACCAACAGGGTATACAACAACATTTTTGTTTTTGAACATTATAAAAACAGATAGATCCTGACTTGGACATCGGGGTAGACTACCCTAGTCCACAGTGACCATGGGATTATTCTGCCCATACTTCCGGTCACTGTTCTAGCTAAAGTCAGTCCCTGTAACGGGCCGGAAGTTTCACCACTCCTCCGCTTGATGTAACTTTGCATGAACTGTCCTCTGATACAGAAGATGGTGAACGAGAGTCTGCTGGAGGCAAAGATATATCCCCGCTGTGATCTTGCTGAGGGGAAGGCACCTCTCTTAGAACAGGGGATCCCACCGGCGGTGGTACTGAGGTATCCGGTTCCAGACTCTCAGGTACAGGCTGAAGATGTCTTCGGTTACGGCGTGTAACCGTCCCTCCCTCTGTAAGGACTGTGTAAGACCTTGGTTCTGGAGAGCGGCCCACTACCGTAGCAGGCGTCTTCCATTTCTTCTCATCATCCAGTTTAATTCTGACACTTTGGCCCGCTTTCAGTTCCTGTAAAGGCCTGACAGAATGTCTCCTGTCGTAGAAGAAACGATAACCCTTTTTGGCCTCTTCATCCCTCCTAAGGACTTCGTCCCGAGGAACAGGGCCAGGCGGCTTGAAGACACCCACTGAGGGTAAAGTGGTGCGAATCTGGCGTCCTAGCATCAGCTGTGCCGGGCTAAACCCGGTGGCTTGAATGGGCGTCGCCCTGTATGACAAGAGGGCTATGTACGGCTCAGATTGCTGTAGAATGAATTTTGTTGTTTGAACTGCCCTTTCAGCCATTCCGTTGGCCTGCGGATAATGTGGACTTGACGTGGAATGTACAAAATCATATTCCCTGCTGAAAGCACTGAACTCTGTAGAAGCGAACTGCATACCATTATCACTCACTAGCTCCATTGGAATGCCCCAGCAGGCGAACAAGCTCTTCAGGCGAATGATAACGGCCTGACTTGTGATATCATTTAGGGGAGCAATTTCCAAATACCTGGAATAGTAGTCGATCACAACAAGAAACTTTTTCCCGTGCAGTTCACACAAATCAGCAGCTATTTTCTGCCACGGCCCCGCAGGCAGCGGAGTAGACATTAAGGGCTCCCTTCTCTGAGTAGGCCGGCGTTCCCGGCAAAAGGCACATTCAGACACGTGATTTGCAATGTCGGAGCTGATCCCAGGCCACCACACAGCTGTAGCTGCCCTTTCTCTGCACTTTGTAATGCCTAAGTGGCCATCGTGAATCCTGTTTAACATCTCCTTCCTCATGCTGACAGGAATTACAATGCGGTCTTGGAACAGCACCAACCCCTCCAGCTCCGTGAGCTGTGACCTCTCTGGCTGGTAAGCATTTAAAGACATCCAGGCTGCCCGGCTCTCGGGCCAGCCATCTTTTATGTACCTTATAACTTCTTGCAGATCTGTGTCCAAATATGTCTCTTTCTTTATCTCTTCCAGTTTCCTTGAAGAAATGGACTTAGAGGCCAGAACTGAATCAACATACACTTTCACATCCGACTCTGTGGAGGATTCTTCAGCAGCAGCCAGCGGGAGCCTGGACAGTGTATCTGCCACAACCAGTTGCTTCCCCGGCACATGCACTGCCTGAACATTGAACCTGAGCAGTCTCATTAAAAGTCTCTGGCATCTCAAGGGTGTTTTGTCAATGTCATAAGAATTGATAAGAGGGACTAGCGGTTTGTGGTCAGTTTCCAGACTAAATTTCTCCAAACCCACTAGATAACGCTGAAAGCGCTCACAGGCCCAAACTGCAGCCAGGCACTCTTTCTCAATTTGAGCGTATTTTGACTCCGCAGCCGTCAGTGTGCGGGAACAGTAGGCGATGGGCTGTAGTTTGTTGTCATTCAGCTGCAGGAGTGCAGCCCCCAACCCATAACTGCTAGCATCAGCACTAACCACAGTCTTTTTTGAAGGGTCGTAGAACCCCAGCACTGGGGCAGACCCCAGCAGGGACTTGGCATGCAGGAACGCTTTTTCTTGTGAGGGTCCCCAGACCCAGGCAACATCTTTCTTAAGCAACTCTGTGATAGGGTGTAAAACTGTAGATAAATCTGGAAGAAACTTGCCCACGTAATTTACAAGGCCCAATATCTGTCTCAGCTCATGTACATCAGAAGGGCTTTTCATCTGTTCGATAGCCCGAATTTTCTCGGGGTCCGGCTTGATGCCATCCCCGTTGATGATATGCCCAAAGTAGCATAATTCAGTTTTCCTAAAATGACATTTTTCTTTATTCAGCTTCAGCCCAGACTCTTTGATAGCCTGCAGCACACAACTCAAACGCTGATCATGCTCCTCCACTGTAGACCCATACACTAGAATGTCGTCCATGACGACTGCTGTGCCCACGTAGCCACTCAGGAGAGAACTCATTTCCCTTTGAAAGATCTCAGGAGCGGAGGATATCCCAAAGGGAAGTCTGCAGAAGCAGAACCGACCTACCGGTGTGATAAAGGTAGTCAGTTTGCGGCACTTTGGATCCAGGGGGATCTGCCAAAAGCCGCTAGAAGCGTCTAATGTGGAAAAGAACTTCGCCCCAGCCAACTTCGGGGCTATATCTTCCAATGTCGGCAGCACAAATCTCTCCCTCTTCACTGCCTCATTCAACCTTTTCAGGTCCACACAGATGTGCACCTTTCCGTTTTTCTTTGCAACTGGAACAATGGGGGCACACCAATCAGTTGCTTCAACAACCTCTTCAATAACCCCCATAGACTTCATGCGCATGAGCTCTTTCTCCACTTGAGGCATGAGCGGGAACGGAATTCTACGAGGAGTAGAAATACTGTATGGGACTGCGTCACCCCTAAGTGCTATACGGACAGGTCTGCAGCTCAGTAGGCCCAACTCGCCAAACATATCCTCAGAGATCTCATTCACTCTGGCCACGAGGCCCAAGTCACAGGCTGCTTTTCTGCTCAATAAACTGTTAACACACTGACCTCGGATCACATGCACCCACATGGTGAACTTTTTTTGTTTGTACTCACAGCTGGCAAGAAATTTCCCCACACAATCAATGCGGCCACCAGGACTATGGACATTTGTAGTAACCTTCGCCAGCTGGGGCTGTCGAGGCAGTTTCATAAATTCAGCAAAAGACATTACAGTGATATCAGCTCCTGTGTCAATCTTAAAATCAACTTTGGCTCCCATTACAGTAAAAGTAACTTTCCAATCTTCCTCTGAGCTTGTCCGTTCCACAACAGACCCCACAAAAGACACTTCCTGACCCTCCTGGTCACTGTCCACCTGCATCTCCTTAATGTATTCAGTTTTACACACCACTTCAAAATGGCCTATTCTGGTACATTTTCTGCATCTTTTATCTCTGGCCGGGCATATAGCACTCTGATCATGAGCCCGGTAGCACCGTGTGCATCGGCCATGTTGCGCCCATCCACTTCTAGGCCTTTCCAGTACTTTTGATCTACCGCTCACACTGTGCCTTTCACTAGTAATTTTTCTAGACTGTTGCACTTCATCCACAATACTCTCAGACCTCAGATCAGCACTTTGCTTTTTCACCAGTTCACTCTGGCGGGCCATCCTAATAGCCCCGTCTAACGTTAAATCAGGCTCTAACTGCAGTTTCAGGGAGACTTCAGCATCTGCAATTCCAATAACTATTCTGTCTCTGATTTGCTCTTCTTTAGTAACACCAAACTCACAGAATTCAGCTAATTCATACAGGCTGCGCACAAATGACTCCACATATTCTCCCACACGCTGATTACGTTTGTGAAAACAAGCTCTCTCATGAATCACATTTCTTTTGGGCACAAAGTGGGCACTGAGTTTATCCATAACTATATCAAAGTTAACTTCTTCCCCGAAAGTAAAAGCATTGAACACTGGCTCTACATCTTTCCCCATGGAGTATAAAAGAGAATTAACTTGTACTTCACCACTCTCCTTGTTCAGTTTGGATGCAATCCTGAAGCGCTGAAACCGCTGACGCCATGTGGGCCAAGCTGCAGGCTGAGAAAAGTCAAAAGGCTCAGGTGGGGTAAACTTTGACATTGCAATCGATCAGGAACAGAAGCGCAGTCCAGAACTTCTGACACCATGTCATGAGATGCAGGACATATGCAGGACACAGCAATGATGGTACAACTCTATTTTATTGCAGAGCATAACAATACACATCTAGTCAGGTTGATTGTACTAAACTAACTGCGACACAGACACCGGACCTAAGCCCCGCCCACATGCTAGTGACATCACATCCTGCTCTCATCACACAAAGGTTTGTTACTTTAAGTTTTAAAAAGATAGTAACATCTTTCATGTGTCAATTTTTATGATAAATATTCCATCTCAAAGGTGTTTAGGAGTCCGTTGACACTGGTTGATACAGGCCACAGTGTTTTCATATAGGATTCCAAATAAATATAAAATAAAAAAAAGGAAAGAAAAAGGAAGAAAGATAATTCCTGGCCCACATGCCGTGCTCTGTGGTTCCTTACAATTTTTATAGGAATTGTTGCACAAGACAGGGGTGCTTTAATGTACATAGCAATGTCTATTAATGGCATAGTTGGTGTCTTTCTGACACAGTTATAAGAAGTTACTTTTAGAAGTTTAAAGTTTCAGTTACATTTTTTATTTTTTTTTGGCGATTTTTATTCAAACAATTTGCACAAACTTACAGTGTTTACAGATTTTTAGGCTGCACATGCAGTGTTCTGTGCTCCCTTTTCTATGTTTGTCCCACGTGGATCCTAACCTTACTAGAGGAATTATTTTCAACTCTTGCACTATTCTGGTAATCTATCCTAGTGCGTCCAGTGAGGTAGAGGGAGTGGAAGATCACATTCTCTATACTTCCAGAGGGACAAAAATTGGGAAAGGGGATGTACACCAGGGCTGTCAATGGCATCCGACTGTGTACTCTAATTCCATCATTAGAGCGGTAGCATTTTTGGTTTGATGTGTTGTCTGATTTTAAGTCAGAAGCTCCCCTGGAAAAGATCCAGGATGGGATATTAGGCTAATTCCTTTATTTTCAAATTCTTGCCTTGGGCTTATCAAAGAAAGGGAGTGTAGTTTTCAGATTTCTCTGTCACAGCTCTCTGAGTCTTTTGGTTAGAGCCTTGATTTCAGTTGTAGGTTCTAAGTCTAAATTTTTTTCTAAACGATCCATTACAAGCGGGTCTTGTTGGAACCTGGCTTGATGGAGATAATCCTCTTTGAAATTTGAAAAAGAGGTGTTCTTCCTTGGCATAAATGAGCTCTCTTCCATGAGAGTGATCTGTCCAGTTCCCATATGGGAACGGGGACAGGGGTTTTCTTCAAACGTGTTTGTGGTCCCCAAAAAGGAGTGAAATTTCAGGCTTGATTGGAATTCAAAGAGTCCAATAAAGTTTTTCAGAAATTCCATTCTTCAATTTGATCCAGGAGGATCAATGTATGATGATAGTGGATCCATAGGATGCATATCTTTATGTGCCTATCTTCAGTGATTATCAAAAGTTTCTGAGGTTTGTCTTTTTGGACAACCATTTTCAGTTCGTAGCTTTCCCTTTTGATCTGGCCACGACGCCCAGATTTTTCACAAGGGTTCTAGGGTCTCTTCTGGCAGTTTTAAGACCACGGGGCATTGTGGTGGCGCCTTACCTGGACGACATTCTGATCCAAGCATCAGCTTATCAACTAGCAAGGTCTCATCCTGAGATGGTGCTAGCCTTCCTAAGAAATTACTGGTGGAAGGTAAATCTGAGAAAGAGTTTGTTTATTTCTCAGACTGGGGTACTCTCTCTGGGAACTCTAATCAACTCTATGTCAATTAAGTTTTTTCTGATGGAGGTCAGGAAACTAATAATTCTGTATACATGTTGAGCCCTTCAGTCCAACTTCGGCCGTCAGTGGCTCCGTGCATGGAGGTAATTGGATTGATGGTGGCGGCAATGTACATCGTGCTGTTTTCACGCTTTCATTTCAGGTCTCTGCAGCTATGCATGCTCAAGCAATGGAATGGAGATTATACAGATTTGTCTCCTTGAATAACCCTAGATCAGGAGACAAGGGACTTTTCTATGGTGGTTGTCGCTGGATCAACTATTCCAGGGGTCATGCTTTCACAGACCCTCATGGGTGTTAGTGACAACAGATGCCAGTCTGTTAGGTTGGGGAGCAGTTTGGAACTCCCTAAGGGCTCAGGGTGTATGGACTCTCTACTTCCCATCAATATCCTGGAGTTGAGAGCAATATTCAATGCTCTTCGGGCTTGGCCTCAGTTGGCTTCGGCCCAATTCATCAGATTTCAGTCGGACTACATAACGACGGTAGCTTACATCAATCATCAGGGAGGAACAAGGAGTTCCTTAGCGATGACAGAAGTAGCCAAGATAATACAGTAGGCGGAGTCTCACTCCTGCCATCTGTCAGCGATCTACATCCCAGGGGTAGAAAACTGGGAGGCAGGCTTTCTGAGCAGGCAGATGTTTCATCCAGGGGAATAGGAACTCCATCCGGAGATATTTTCCAACCTGATTCTCAGATGGGGCAGGCCGGAGTTGGATCTCATGGCTTCTCGTCAGAATGCCAAGCTTCCAAGATACGGGTCCAGGTCCAGGGATCCCCAGGCGGTGCTGATAGATGTCCTGGCAGTGCCTTGGTCTTTCAGCCTAGCTTATGTTTTTCCTCCGTTTGCTCTTCTTCCCAGGGTGATTGCTCGAGTCAAACAGGAGAGGGCGTTGGTAATCCTCCTCACTCCTGCGTGGCCTCGCATGATTTGGTATGCAGATCTGATGGACATGTCATCTCAGCCACCATGGAAGCTACCATTGAGGAAAGACCTTCTCATTAAAGGTCCCTTCCATCATCCGAATCTAGTTTCTCTGCAGCTGACTAAGTGAGGGTTTTCTGATTCGGTCATAGATACCTTAATTCAGGCACGTAAGCCTGTTTCTAGGTGTGAATCCAAGGGCTACTCTTGGCATAGGGATAGGATTACCAGTATTTTGTCCTTTCTCCAAGAAGGATTGGAGAAGGGGCTGTCAGCCAGTTCCTTAAAGGGACAGATTTCTGCTTTATCTATTTTGTTACACAAGCGTCTGGCAGATGTTCCAGATGTACAATCTTTTTCTCAGGCTCTGACTAGAATCAGGCCTGTATATAGACCAATTGCTCCTCCTTGGAGTTTAAATTTAGTTCTTAGAGTTCTTCAAGGGGTTCCGTTTGATTCTATGCATTCCATAGATATTAAGTTATTATCTTGGAAAGTCTTATTTCTGGTTGCTATTTCTTCTGCTTGAAGAGTATCTGAGCTTTCAGCATTACAGTTTGATTCTCCTTATCTTATTTTCCATTCGGATAAGGTGGTGTTACGTACTAATCCTGGTTTTCTTCCTAAAGTTGTTTCATTCAAGAATATTAATCAGGAGATTGTTGTTCCTTCCTTGTGTGCTAATCCTTCCTCTAAGAAGGAACGTATGCTACATAATTTAGACGTAGTCCGTGCTTTAAAGTTTTTCTTACAAGCGACAGGATTTTCGACAATCGTCTTCTTTGTTTATCGTTTTTTCAGGAAATAGTAGGGGTCAGAAAGCAGCGGCTACCTCTCTTTCTTTTTGGCTGAACCGTATCATCCATTTTGCATATGAGACTGCTGGACAGCAGCCTCCTGAACGAATTACGGCTCATTCCACTAGGGCTGTGGCTTCCTTATGCGCATTTAAAAATGATGCTTCTGTTGAACAGATTTGCAAAGCTGCAACTTGGTCGTCTCTTCACCCTTTTTCCAAATTTTCCAAATTTTTTTTTTTTTTTTTTCAAAGAAGCTTTATTGAAGAAAGGTTATACATATGAGTTAAAGCCATACAACATATATAGAATAAACAAATCAAATGAAAACTCTTCATAAAGTGATTAGGAAAGTCAGACACTTCAGTTTGATATGTACTCTCGCCCCCAGACATGTATTGGGAGCGAAAGTTTACAAGGTTACGTTTTTAATTTAATTTGTATTTCCTTTGCTTGTAAGCAATTATATGATAAATATCAAATAATATATTGATTAGAATGTAAAGGACAATGTAAAGACCAATGGTTTAGTAGGAGGGGAGTATTAGGGAGAGAAAAAGAAAGAGAAAGAGATAGAGGGAAAGAGAGAAAAAAAAAAAAAAAAGGGGGGGGAGGGAAAAGAGATGGTGAAGGAGTTACAGAGCACTCCTTGTACTGTGGGGGCCACCCCAAGCCCAAAAACTGCCTATATCGTGCCATGCCATATTGCCAGTATAAGCTCATATTTATCTAATTTATGGTTTTTAAGATAATGATATCTCTCTAAAAGTAGTAAGTCCTCCACCTGTGTATACCAGTCTTCCAGACTGGGAGGGGTTCGCGTCTTCCATTTTTGTGGAATCAATTTCCTCGCGCTAGTAAGCATGATTAACAACAAAGCAAGATGCGCCTGACTTTGCGCTGCGGGCAGCCCTAAAAATAGTAAGGTCTCCGGAGTATTCGGGATTGAGAGGTTAAGGATTTCTGATATCTTTTTTAAAACCTCCGGCCAGAAGGATGTCAAAGTGGGGCAAGTCCACCATATGTGCAAAAGGGAGCCCCGTTCACCACAGCCCCTCCAACACATAGGGCTGACAGATGGAAAAATTTTATGTAGCCGTACTGGGGTCAAATACCATCTGCTCATAAATTTGATATGCGATTCTTGTATAGTCGCTGAGACAGATGATTTTTTAACCAGTTTGAATGCCCGCAACCACAACTCAAGGCTAATATCTGTTCCCAGATCCTCAGACCAGCGCACAGTGTATGTCGGGAGAGTGTCAGTCCCTTGTGAAACCAATATTTTATATAAGAGGGAAATTAAGTGTCTTGGCAAAGCCTCTCCGGTGCAGAGACTCTCAAATGGGGTAAGTGACCTACCGAAATCTTGTTTTCTTTTATGATTAGAGATATAATGTATCAGTTGATTATACTGCATCCAGGTGGAGAATATCTTGGGCTGGAATTCCCTCAGTATGTTTTGGGGTTTTACCTTCCCGTTTTCCACTACGCCGAGGACCGAGCCCTCTTTTATTTTATAAGGTAGGATTCTATGGTATCCCACTTTGTGGTAGGGGATCTCTGGGTTTTCTAGGACCGGTGTTAGAGGAGAGGGGCTAGTGGAAATATGGGTTGAGGTCGCTGTAAGTGAGTCCCAGTTATTAAGTGTTTCCTCTATTAGGTGGTATTTGTATATCATCTTTGGGCGCTGAGTGGGGGGAAGCCACGCAAGAGTGCCTACATTACTAAATTTAAGAAGTTGTCTATCTAAGTCTACCCATGCTTTGTGCTTGTGTTTTGGGCCCATTCTACTATCCTCTGCAGGCCTATCGCCCTTTTGTAGAGAGAGATGTCCGGTACACCCAACCCCCCTCTTTCCCTGGGTAGATATGTTGTGCGTTTAGGGATCCTAGGTTTAGTGTTGGCCCAAATATATTGTTCAATAATTTTCTGCAGCTGGTCGGTGTATCCCTTGGGTAGTGTTATAGGGAGTGTCTGAAGCATATATAGAATTCGGGGCAGGATATTCATCTTGACGACCCCTACTCTGCCTAGCCAAGATGTATGTTTATTTTTCCAAGAAGATAGATCAGCCACTATATCATTTTTAAGGGGGGCGTAATTGTATTTAAAGAGGTCTGAAGGGTCCGAAGTTAAGAATATGCCAAGGTATTTTAGTTTATTAGTGGCTAGCGTGATCTTATACTGTTTTTGCAACGAGTGCACGACTTTTGGGCAGGTATTAATATTCAAGAGTTCAGATTTGCTCAAACTGAGGGAAAAATTAGAGGCTTTGCCATACTCCTTCAGTACTTCTAGAAGCTCTGGGAGAGATTCCGAGGCGTCAGTTAAGGTGTACAAGACGTCATCAGCGTAAAGCACTTGCTTATGTTCGGTGTCCCCTACTCTAATGCCCCTGATACGTTGGTTAAGTCTCACTTTCTGGGCAAGGACCTCTATAGATAAAGCGAAAAGTAAGGGGGATAAGGGGCATCCCTGTCGTGTGCCGTTACTAATATCAAATGATTTCGACAAGGTGCCGTTTACCCTAATCCTAGCATTAGGGTTAGAGTATAAAGCAATGACAGAGTTGATAAAAGCCAGGCCAAAACCCATCTTCTCCAGGACATGACGCAGAAAAGGCCAACTAACCCTATCAAAGGCCTTCTCCGCGTTGGTGGAAAAGAGCACAAAGGGGAGGCCCGAGAGTCTGGCGTGATTAATTAGTTGCGTTACTTTAATAGTATTATCCCTGGCCTCGCGACCAGGGACAAATCCCACTTGGTCGTTACAGATCAGATCTGGCAAGTGTTTATTGAGTCTGGCTGAAAGAATTTTTGCCAGCAGCTTCATGTCCGAGTTGATCAGAGAAATGGTCCGAAAGTGACTTGGGGAGTCAAGGGCTTTCCCCGGTTTGGGAATAACCGAGATATGGGCCTCTAATAGGACCCGAGACAGAGTGGGGTTATCTCGAAGACTGTTAAAAAGATTGAGAAGTGGAGCCGCTAAGGTCTCCTTAAACTTCTTATAATAGGTCGAGGAAAAACCGTCTGGGCCTGGGCTCTTACCCCCTGGGCTGTTTTTAATGGCGTCAAAAAGTTCCTCAATTGTTATCGGGGAGTCCAAGGAATCTGCGTCTTCCTTCGACAAAGATGGGAGGTCAATGTTGTTCAGATAGGAACTAACATAGGTAACATGTTGAGCGACTTCGTCCGTTTGAGCAGAGCCAGATGTTTTATTGTGTATATTATATAGAGAGTGGTAGAAGCTATGGAATTCATTGGCAATCTGTTCACTACTACGGAGCACATGGCCATCAGAGGACTTGAGGGAGTGTATGTGGGTGCGGAGCTGTCTCTTTTTAAGGGTTCTAGCTAGAATTCTGCCTGGTTTATTACCCCCTTCGTAGTAATACTGCTTCAGATAGAGAGCAGTCTTTTGATGAGATTCCGCTAAGTGTTTTCTAAATTCTGTTCTAGCCTCCTGCAACTGAGTACTAACTACCTTACAGGAAGGGTCATTCTTATGCTTAACTTCAAGTATACTAATCCTGGATTGGATGTCTTGATATTTGGCTCTGTATTTCTTGTTGAGGAATGCTTTATGTTTAATTAAAGCTCCTCTGACAACGCTCTTGTGCGCTTCCCAGATTGTACCCAAAGACGAAGAGGGGTAAGTATTGATCTCAAAGTATTCTCGCATAATTTTGAGTATATCCTTGTAGATTAGAGGGTTATCGAGGATAGTATCGTCTATTCTCCAAGTGTTTTGTGTGATGGGGATGTCTGGCCATAAGATTGAGCAAGAGACAGGGGCATGGTCTGACCAGGTGATATGGTCAATTACACAGTGGTGCGTGAGCGAAAGACCACAGGAATCAGTGTATATGTAATCAATCCTTGAGTAACTGTTGTGTGGTATGGAATAAAATGAATAATCTCTAGAGGTTGGGTGTAAAGTGCGCCAAACATCATGTAACTTTAGTTTGGTAAGTGTTTCGTTAACCTGATTGATTGTGGAGGTAGATACACAGGATACCCCTCTGGAGGTGTCGATTAAGGGGTCAGCTACGAGATTAAAGTCACCTGCTAGATATGTGGATCCTCGGGAGTGCTCTAAGAGAAGATCGGAGATCTGCTTTAAAAAGGACTCTTGGCCATGACTGGGAGAATATATCGAAGCTAGGGTTATATAGTGTCCATAAAGAGTACCGACTAAGATAACATATCGCCCGTTAGGGTCCTTTTCGATATGGGTCATGATAAATGGAACTGATTTATGAAAAACTATACCCACCCCCCCTCTTTTATTTTGACCTGAAGCGAAGTATGCTAAAGGGAACTGAGGGTTATGCCATTTTGGCTCCTTGCCCCTTTTGTAGTGTGTTTCTTGTAGAAGGATTATGTGGCTTTGTGATTTGTTAAGTTCCCTAAAAGCAATAGAGAGTTTCCCAGGGTTGTTTAGGCCTTTCGCATTAATAGTAGTGAGGTTAATGGAGTGTTCACAAAATTTTTTAGATTTCAATTGCTGAGGCATTTTTCACACTCTTTTAAAAAAAAAAAAAAAAAAAAAAAAAAAAGGGGGGGGGGAGAGGGGAAGCTAGAGGAGAGGTTGTTAAGGAAAGCAGTACTAAGAGGGGTGAAAATTAAGAGACAGAGATAAGAAAGTAGTGTAAGACAGTAAGGATCCTACAAGGTATAACAGAATAAAGTAGTACCCAGGGTATCAGGAAAAACCTGGGTGTGAATATAACTAATTGAGTGCTAGGGACCTTGTAGTAAACTAGAAGTACTGAAAAAGGGGATAGGCCCCTTTACTGACGTGTGTTATATATCAAATCGAATACAAGTATACCTATAGCATATTTAAGCTTTAGTGCCAACTGGTCTAATTACCAATGTTTAAGTTAAAACAAATGTAACAAATAATGCCCTGTGTAGTCTGCACCTCGTGCTGAGGCCACCTCCATTGTGAATGGAGGGGTTTGCAAATAAGTTAGAGGGGGATATATAAATTTAGAGTAGTCTAGTCCGGCTAGCATATGGGACAATCCCAGTGTTAAGTTGCTATCCAATGGTTTCTTATCGGGAGGTGGTTGAAACCTGAAAAATATACCTATCCTCACTAAGTGAGAGGGCACTTCCCCCATGATGGTATGTGGTTGTATCTTCTCTACATAGTAATGAATCATTGTTAGACCCCCTAGTAAGGGGGGGATAAGATATGCACATTAGGGCTCTCTGGGGCTTAAAGTTTACATTGTCGTGATTGTTGAAACTTAATAGACTTTAATGCATATGTGGCAGTGTCACAACCCATGCGTGGGTGATGAGTGTCGCACAGATACAATTCCAACTCCGACCTACCAGGAAGGGGGAGCTGTTCAGAGCAAACCAATAATAAGAAAAGACATAGCCAGTTCAACATCATGTGTGAGAGACATAATTCACTAGTGCTTTTGCATAGCAATGTTGGGACATAAGCATTTTATTGGAACAAAAATAAAACATCAAGTTAGGCCCTGTGTAACCTATAGCTCAATTTAAGAAGACCTCCGTTGTATCTAAAAGTTTGTGTGGAATGTTCAAAGGAGGACTGTGAGGAGTGAGTTTAACCTAAGGTGGTCCCGGTCTCCATCTGAAACCCTCTTTAAACAGCCTCAATTATGGTGACATGAGTGGAGGCAGAGATCCGGGTGGTATGTCGTGTATTCCTCGTGTTAGGTAACCCGCTGTTGGCCTATGATCAGGAGGTGAATGGAACCTAAAGAATATATCTATCCCCAGGAAGTAGAGGGACATACTCCCAGCAATTTCAAGTAGTTTTCCCAACCCGGAGGAGTCATGTATCATTGTTCAGCCCCGTGTTGTGGGGGGGGGGGATAGTTTGTTCATCAAGGCTCACCAGAACTAAACATTTATCCTGACTCAGATGTCAAAAAACACGTCTAACTATAAAATGTATGTGATCTGGCCAGGGTCTGTGCATGCGTGAGAAGTGTGTCAAGGTTACAAGCCCAACGTCATCTCAACAGGAACATATAAAACAAATTAACAACAATAAACAAACTCACTTCAATATTTTATATAGTAAACAGGATTCACTAACGATCTTATATAACAATAGCAAAGCATAGGCATTTAGTTCAGTGAGATTACATGTTATTGGCCCAGCACGAGGGTTAGCATAGAAGGCAAACAAGCCGCCAAAAGGGCGGCACTTCTTTAACACAGTGTGTAATAAGACAGGTTAACAGTGATACCTATAGTAAAGTCCTAGGACAAGCACAAAAAACACCAACTATTATTCCAGTCCAGTAAGAAACCTGCAAATTAGTAAGAAGGGTCAGCCAGTACGTTACCCAATTGTGTCCTCCATCGGGCCTTCTCTCATGGGACGTTGGGACGGGGACGACCTCCCCACTAGAGGCCCGGCTGAAGATGCGGTTTGTATCGCCAAGTTCTCAAAAAAGATCCTGTGATCCATTCCAGGTCTGAAGATAGATGTTTTACCATTGTTGGTGGCAATGATGGAGACCGGGAACCCCCATCTATAAGGGATTTTATGGTTCCTCAGAACAGATGTGATATGGCCCAGGTCTCTGCGTTTCTGCAGAGTCATGGGCGATAGATCAGAGAAGATTTGAATGTCCTCTCCAGCGTGGGTAATAGGATGTTTCTTCCGTGCACCTTGGAGAATTTCTTCCTTGTCCTTGAAACTCAAAAATCTGACAATAATATCCCTTGGGGGCGCTTTATTAGGTGGTTTGGGCCTGAGAGCCCTGTGCGCCCTCTCAATAGGGATCTCAGGAGATGATGGTGTATCTTTAATAATTCGAAACAAGGCTTGGAGGTATCCCTCAATGTTCTGGGGGGCGATAGATTCAGATACCCCGCGAAACCGCAGGTTATTCCTGCGTCCTCTATTATCAATATCCTCAAGCTTGTCGTTGAGGTACTGTAGGTTATCAGCATGGTTTTGGATGTCGGAAGCATTTTGTCGCACAGAGTTTGCGTTGTCTACTGAGGTCTTCTCAATGTTTAGGACTCTTGTTTCTAAGGCAGAAAAGTCTTTACGTAAGTCCCCAAATAGACTCCTCATTTCATTCAATACACTTTGTATGTCATCTTTGGAGGACAAATGGTGGAGGTCTGCTTTGGTGATAAACTGCGACTGTAAAGCGCCATTGCTTGATGTAGGGGGATTTGAGACGTCTTGTGGGCCCTGCATGTCAGCCCTGGGTGTGTCACCAGTATTCTCTATGGGTTTGAGGAAGTGGCTCATGGACTTAGAGGCACTTATTTTATCAGTCTTGTTGGCCTTTTTGTTAGGCATAACACTTTAATATATCTCTGAGAGTGTTCAACTTAGAAATATTTGCAGGCCTTAAGGGTCTGAATGGCAGATCTCAATGGATATTTAGATTATCAGTGGGGGCTCCTGGCCTATCTGTAATGCTACCAGTTAGAGAGCGTGAGGCAGCTGATTATGCCCTTTATGTTGGTAGGGTAATAGTGGTATCGTGAGAGCTTGTGCAAGTGAGAGTATATAAAAATAAAGATAAAAAAAAGGTCACGAGTTACCCCCCAGCTATATGCAGAGTTAATACGTCAAGCTCTAGGATTATGGCTCAGTGGTATCACAGAAGCGGCAAGCACTGTCTCTGATTAATGTGTGAAACAGTGCACAAGGGGAGCAGGTAAGCAGTGTCTTGTTAATCGACTGTGAGTAGTGTGCAAGTGCTTGCCCCAAGTTCCACCAGGGCCCCTTAATCAGGGAACGGAAGCAGGCCTGATATGTTTTACCTTCTCAGGATTTCAAGTCCCGCGTCTCACGCTGAGTCCCCAGGCAGCAACTGTGTAGATGACCCACTGTCTGTCAAGTACCTCCGGACCTGTTCTGCAGCGCAAGTTGACTGAAGGGAGGTAAGATGAGGCCGTTTCACAATTCTCCCGCACACTGCAGTCTGATGTTTCCGTGGCGCGGCAGCGCTTCTTGTCTGGTAGCCGGGAGCGGAACCCCTCAGCAATCACATAGCCGTTAAGTGTATTGAGCCGGTAGTCACTTGAGCCTATCTCCCCAGGGTGAGTTGTTGTCGATCCGAGGGTGGGCTGCCAAGACTGAGGAGAAGTTAGTGGCGGTAGTCGGCTCCACGTGGACTAACGGTCCTGCTTAGCTGGATGGCTTGCGGTCAATGCAGTGAGACACAGGGGACTCCGTGCAGGAATCTAGTGCCGGGCATTGGGTGTATTTTAGCCCCGGTCAGGCACAGAGGAGGTTAGGTGCTAAAAAGGTGCATTTATGCTAAAATAAGCTAATTTGTCAGTATTGGTAGCAGGAGCCCACCTAATGTGCGACCATCTTCCTGCGTGGTCAGGCTCCGCCTCCAAATTTTCCAAATTTGATACTTTTGCCTCGGCTGAGGCTGGGTTTGGGTGGAAGGTTCTTCAAGCAGTGGTGCCTTCCGTTTAGGTTCCCTGTCTTGTCCCTCCCTTTTCATCCGTGTACTATAGCTTTGGTATTGTATCCCACAAGTAAGGATGAAATCCGTGTACTTATCGTATTTTAAAAAAGAAAAGAAAATTTATGCTTACCTGATAAATGTATTTCTTTTTGGATACGATGAGTCCACGGCGCGCCCTGTTTTATGAGACAGGTCTTTATTTTTGTAAAACTTCAGTCTCTTCTGCACCTTGGCTTTTCCTTTCTCTTCCTAACTTCGGTCGAATGACTGGAGTGGGAGGGAAGGGAGGAGCTATATATACATCTCTGCTGTGGTGCTCTTTGCCTCCTCCTGCTGGCCAGGAGGCGATATCCCACAAGTAAGGATGAAATTCATGGACTCATCGTATCCAAAAAGAAATAAATTAAGTATAAATTTTCTTTTTCAAAATTTGAAGCATTAAAGGGACATGAAACCCAAATTTTTTCTTTCATGATTTAGAAAGAGCATGCAATTTTAAACAACTTTCTATTTTACTTCTATTATCTATTTTGCTTCATTCTCTTGATATCCTTTATTCAAAAGCATATCTAGATAGGCTTAGTAGCTGCTGATTGGTGGCTGCACATAGATGCCTCGTGTAATTGGTTCACCCATGTGCATTGCTATTTCATCAGCAAAGGATATCTAAAGAATGAAGCAAATTAAATAATAGAAGTAAATTGGAATGTTGTTTAAAATTGTATTCTTTATCTGACTCATGAAGGAAATTTTTTGGGTTTAGTGTCCCTTTAAGTAGGCATAATGATGGAATGAAGGAAGCCTGGTGGTTTGGGCTCTTTTACTGAGTTTAATGTTGACGACTGGCACTAGTGAGTGGGACCCTGAATCAAAAAGACTACCACACAGCATTTTGCAGCACAATTGGTATACACCTAGTTGGTCAGGGGTTCCTCCTACTCTAATCATAGAATGGCCAGCACAGTCTCCATTGAGTGGGTCTGGGATAAACTGGAATGAATTTAGCTTTGAAAATCCAGGATTTTCCAATTCTAATGCACCCTGCTGGCTTCTCTGTTATTGCCCTGCTACACATCTTTCCCTAATTGGCTTTGCGCGATTCAACAACAAATTGTTCACTTTATACTAACTTAATGACTGTGCAGAAATCAAGCTGTTAGTTTACTGGATGTTCATTCTATAGCAGAAATGTCTTGTAATTACAAGGTATTTAATGTCCCTTTAAGATGACAATTGTTTATATAGATGGCATAAAGGGGAATGCAGCCAGGTACATGTATCTGATATAAGGTATTAGATATATAGCTGGCATAAATTGGGCTGGGGACATGTATCTGATCTAAGGTACTGGATATATATTTCTGGCATACAGGGGGGTAGGAGGGGCATGTATTTGATTTAAGGTATTGGATATAAATAGCTGATATAAAGCTAGCTGGAGGGATCTGTATTTGATCTCACACACTTTCGAACTCACACACACACTCTCAAAGTCACACACTTACATCTCACACACTCTCAAACTCACACACTCCTCTCACACACTCTCAAACTCTCACAAACTCTCAAACTCACAAACATTCGCAAAGTCACACACTCACCTCTCACACACTCTCAAACTCACACACACTCCTATCAAAAACTCTCAAACTCACAAACTACTATCTCATTTTTGATATATGCGCTACGGAATTTAGCGGCGCTATACAAATAAATGATAATAATAATAATAATAATAATAATATATGGACACAATTTATGTAAACCACTCATGAACTTATTTTTCGATATCTTTTGCTGATGGCGATTTGATAGGTCAATAAACAGTATAAAAACACTACCCTGATTAAATACATCTGAATGTATGCCCATAAAAATTAGTACACTCAGTGATTACCTTTAAAATAATATTGTTCTTCAAATGATGAATACTTGTGTTTCAGATTAGTTGCTCAAAAAGAGAGTGGTTTCCCCATTGCCCCCCCTCTGCAAGTTTCCCCATTGCAGCAATTACTTTCTGAACACTTCTGTGTCAGCAAAAATTCTTAGTACTGCTAATCAGAGTGTACCTTCTAATTATCCATAATAAAACAGGAACAAGGTTAGAAAGTTGCCTTACTTGACCAGTCATGCAGGTGCACTCTGGGTGGTCTCTCTTATTATTGCAGCAGGGAGTGGTTTCCCTGTCTTTCAACCCACTGTTTTACCCATAGTAGCGTGTTACAGCGCATTATAATTGGATACTTGTAAAGGGCACAACCAGAAACTTTATTGACTCGCGGCACTGATAACAGATATTATTATTATCCAACTTAATGGTACTTATTTTACTGACCTCGGAAGGATGAAAGGCTGAGTAGACCTTGCCAGAATCAAACCTGCAACACTTGGGTTGCCACAGATCTCTATAACAGTACATTAGCACTACAAGCTATCTGTCCGGCTTAAAAAGCCCACGCACACACCTTAGAGGGAACAGTGCTAGGGAGGCATGTATATGATCGGATGTACTGCATATATAGCTGCCACACAGGGGGCTCTGAGGGACGTGTATATGATCTAAGGTATTCGATAAATAGCTGGCACATAGGGGCTTGGTGCATGTATTTCATCTAAGGTATTGAAAATATATATATATATATACACTCACCGGCCACTTTATTAGATACACCTGTTCAATTGCTTGGCAACACATATTGCTAATCAGCCAATCACATGGCAGCAACTCAATGCATTTAGGCATCTAGACGTGGTGAAGACAACTTGCTGAAGGTCAAACTGAGCATCAGAATGAGGAAGAAAGGGGATTTAAGTGAACGTGGTATGGTTGTTGGTGCCAGACGGGTTGGTCTGAGTATTTCAAAAACTGCTGATCTACTAGGATTTTCATGCACAACCATCTCTAGGGTTTACAGAGAATGGTTCAAAAAAGAGAAAATATCCAGGGAGTGGCAGTTGTGTGGACGACAAAGCCTTGTTGATGCCAGAGGAGAATGGGCAGACTGGTTCGAGAAGATAAAAAGGTCACAGTAAGTCAAATAACCACTCATTACAACCAAGCTATACAGAATAACATCTCTAAATGCACAACACGTCAAATCTTGAAGCAGATGGGTTACAGCAGCAGAAGACCACACCGGGTGCCACTCCTGCCAGCTAAGAACAGAAAACTGAGGCTACAATTTGCACATGCTCACCAAAATTGGACAATTGAAGATTGGAAAAATGTTGCCTGGTCTGATTACTCTCGATTTCAGCTGTGACATTTAAATGGTAGGGTCAGAATTTGGCGTAAACAACATGAAAGCCTTGTATCAATGGTTCAGGTTGTTGGTGGTGGTTTAATGGTGTGGGGGATATTTTCTTGGCACACTTTGGACTCCTTAGTACCAAATGAGCATTGTTTAAATACCACAGCCTACCTGAGTATTGTTGCTGACCATGTCCATCTCTTTATGACTACAGTGTACCCATCTTCTGATGGCTACTTCCAGCAGGATAATACACCATGTCACAAAGCTCAAATTATCTCAAACTGGTTTCTTGAACATGACAATGAGTTCACTGTACTCCAATGGCCTCCACAGTCACCAGATCTCAATCCAATAGAGCAGCTTAGGATGTGGTGGAACGGGAGATTTGCATCATGGATGTGCAGCCGACAAATCTGCAGCAACTGTGTGATGCTATCATGTCAATATGGACCAAAATCTCTAAGGAATGTTTCCAACACCTTGTGTACCTAATTACAAGTGTCTTGTAATTACAAGGTAATTACTGTCCCTTTAAGGTGACAATTGTTTATATAGATGGCATAATGGGGAATGCAGGGACATGCATCTGATATAAGGTATTAGATATATAGCTGGCATAAATTGGGCTGCGGACTTGTACCTTTTTTAAGGTACTGTAGATTTAGCTGGCCTAAAGGGGGCTGGATGGGTGTGTATCTGATCTAAGGTATTGGATTTATAGCTTTTATACAGAGGACTGGAGGGGCATGTATCTGATCCAAGGTATAGGATATAAATATGGCATTAAGGGGCTGGGGAGGCATGTATATGATCAAAGGTATTGAATATATAGCTGGCACACAAGGGGTTGGAGGGGCATGTATCTGATCTAAGGTATTTGATTTATAGCTGGCACACAAGGGGTTGGAGGGGCATGTATCTGATCTAAGGTATTTGATTTATAGCTGGCACGCAAGGGATTGGAGGTGCATGTATATGCTCAAAGGTATTGGGTATACAGCTGGCACACAAGGGGTTGGAGGGGCATGTATCTGATCTAAGGTATTTGATTTATAGCTGGCACACAAGGGGTTGGAGGGGCATGTATCTGATCTAAGGTATTGGATATATAGCTGGCACACAAGGGGTTGGAGGGGTATGTATATGATCTAAGGTTTTGGATATATAGCTGGCATTAAAGGGTCTGTAGGATAATGTATCTGATCTAAGTTATTTCATATATAGCTGATATAAAGCTGGTTTGAGGGACATGCATCTGATCTAAGATATTGATTTTAAAGGCTGGCATACAGTTCAGTGGCGTCACTAGGGTTGGTGTCACCCGGTGCGGTAAGTTATGGTGTCACCCCCCCCCCCCGGAAAGCAGACACACACAAAAACACAGGCACACACACATACAAACACTCAGACACACTTAAAAACATACTCAGATGCACACACAAACACTCGGAAACACACTCAGACACACACACACAAAAACTCAGACACACACTTACAAAATATGTAAACTGCACTGCATTAATTATGAAGCTCATGCCTAGAGCTGCTCCCTGGCTCAGCAGAGCATCAAATGAAAAATAAACAGAGCACTCTAAAAATAAATCACTAAAGAAAAGGTTTAGGCGCAAACTATGAAAATTCTGCTCTCTGACTCTGTTCTAAGCCTGTCAGTGCACAGCCCCGGGCCGCGTGCCTACCGCTTCTTATGGCCAATCACCTCTGCACTCTGCCCACCCCCAGACTCCCGCCCGCCCTCCTACCTGTTCAGTGTGCACTTAGTGTACCGTAACCGTAATGGTCTGGTGGGCATCATACGTGGCTCCTTCACTTTAAAGACAGTGTCAAACAGTCATGCGGTCAGGTGCCAGGCATCCCCTCATGATTTGCCAGTTTCCGTTTAGAGAGACAGCACAGCAGTGAGTGACTCCACTGCTCCACATGTCACTGAGCAGTGAGCACAGATAGGCAGGCAGGTTTAGGCTAGCAGCGCAGCTTTGCAAGCCCCACGGCATGCCCACAACATTCATAGCGAAATTGGGCAGGGGAGAAGCAAAGTACAAACAAGCAAAAGCAGCCGGGAAAACTATTTGTTGAAATTGCAGCACTGGCTCAAGGGGCAAACAATTGTGTGTCTACAACTTCCCCAGTCCCACCAATGTTCCCAAATGCCAGCCCCTCTAATAAAAAAAAATCTATGCATCTCAACATTGTATTTCTTTGAATTTCAATAAAATTAAAAAAAAAAAAAAAAAAAAAAAAATTTTTTTTTTTTTTTGGTGTCACCCCCTGGAGGGTGTCACCCGGTGCGGCCCGCCCCCCCCCCGCCCCCCCTAGTGACGCCACTGATACAGTTGGCTGGAGGGGCATGCATCTGATCTAGGGTATTGGATATATAACTCACATACAGTTGGCTGGAGGGGCGTGTATCTGATCTAGGTATAGGATAAATAGCAGGCATACAGGGGGACTTGGGGGATGTATTGGCTGTGCACAGACAGGTGGCTGGGTTGCATGCTAGTACAAAGGAGTGGGTGCAATGTTAAATGCGGGCAGCGGATTGCTGCCCGCTAAAAACGAGGTGGAGTGGACAGGGGCAAATATGTCCACCCCTGTCCGCCCATGGATATTAAATACAACCCATGGTCTTTGATATCCAAATTAAAAAAATGTGCCCCAGTTGCCCCCAAAATAAAATGTACAGTAGTTAACAATTAAATAAAAATAATAGAATCTTTATTTTTTGTAGTAAAAAACTGCACAAAGCAGTTATAAGGGGTTAAAGTGAGGGAATGTGGGGTATTAGGGAAAAAAAATCACCTAAAGTGCCTTTACATTGAAGTCTTTGGGGACTGTGTTTTTACTTTAAATATATATGTATATGCTGATAAACATATATATTTTAAATTTGCTGCAGAACGCTGTGCAAATTGCCCCCTGCAGTGTGCTAGGTACCTTGCCATGTCTCAATAATAATAATCATAATCATAATAAGTAGCATAAAGAGGGCTGCAGGAACGTGCATCTGATTTAAAATAAAATGCTTTGCCCATTGTGCATTAAGGGACCCAAGAGAGTGACTCAATTGATATTGTCAAGTAGTTGCTTCTGGATTTAAACATTAAAATGTCATTTTTATTACTCATGGTTCATTAAAGGGACATGAAACCCAAAGATTTTATTTCATGATTTTGGTAGAAAATACAATTTGAAACAACTTTCCAGTTTACTTCTATATTCAAATTTGCTTTATTCTCCTGGTATCATTTGTTGAAGGAGCAACAATGCACTATTGGTTTCTAACTAAACACACGGGTGAGCCAATGACAATTGGTTTATATATGCAGCCACCAATCAGCAGCTAGAACCTAGGTTCTTTGCTGCTCCTAAGCTTAACTAGATAAACCTTTAAGCAAAAGATAACAAGAGAAGAAAGCATATTTCATAATTGAAGTAAATTGGAAAGTTGTTGAAAATTGTAAGTTCTGTCTAAATCATGAATGTCCAATTATGACTTTATTGTCCCTTTAAGTTTGATATTTTTTATTTAATACATAAAAAAAACCTTTGCATAGAGGTGTGTGACTGAACTTGCTAGTGCCCCGTGAGAGGCTCAGATGACTTATCTATTAAGACTTTATTAATTTAACACAGACTTATGACACATTAAAATGAGTTTCACATACATTGTGATTAATAAAATCTACAATCTTTTTTGTGCCTTTGATATGGAACCCTTATTTGTATTAACAGTCCGCTAGATTTAGAGTTCTGCGGCCAAAGGGGTGCGTTAGCTACGCCTGCTTTCCCCCCCCCCCCCCGCACCTTTTAAATACCACTGGTATTTAGAGTTCACAGAAGGGCTGCGTTAGGCTCCAAAAAGGGAGCGTATAAGCATATTTCCGCCACTGCAACTCTAAATACCAGCGGTGCTTACGGACGCGGCCAGCTTCAAAAACGAGCTTGTGCACGATTCCCCCATAGGAAACAATGGGGCCGTTTGAGCTGGGAAAAAAACTAACACATGCAAAAAAGCAGCGTTCAGCTCCTAACGCAGCCCCATTGTTTCCTATGGGGAAACACTTCCTAAGTCTGCACCTAACACCCTAACATGAACCCCGAGTCTAAACACCCCTAACCTTACACTTATTAACCCCTAATCTGCCGCCCCCGCTATCACTGACCCCTGCATATTTTTTTAACCCCTAATCTGCCGCTCCGTACACCGCCGCCACCTACATTATCCCTATGTACCCCTAATCTGCTGCCCCTAACACCGCAGACCCCTATATTATATTTATTAACCCCTAATCTACCGCCCCCAACATCGCCGCCGCCACCTACCTACAATTATTAACCCCTAATCTGCCGACCGGACCTCACCGCTACTAAATTTATGAACCCCTAAAGCTAAGTATAACCCTAACACTAACACCCCCCTAAGTTAAATATAATTTTTATCTAACGAAATAAATTAACTCTTATTAAATAAATTATTCCTATTTAAAGCTAAATACTTACCTGGAAAATAAACCCTAATATAGCTACAATATAAATAATAATTATATTGTAGATATTTTAGGATAAATATTTATTTTACAGGTAACTTTGTATTTATTTTAACCAGGTACAATAGCTATTAAATAGTTATTTACTATTTAATAGCTACCTAGTTAAAATAATTACAAAATTACCTGTAAAATAAATCCTAACCTAAGTTACAATTAAACCTAACTCTACACTATCAATAAATTAATTAAATAAAATACCTACAATTATCTACAATTAAACCTAACACTACACTGTCAATAAATTAATTACATACAAATACCTACAAATAAATACAATTAAATAAACTAACTAAAGTACAAAAAATAAAAAAAGAACTAAGTTACAAAAAAAATAATAATTTACAAACATTATAAAAATATTACAACAATTTTAAGCGAATTACACCTACTCTAAGCCCCCTAATAAAATAACAAAGCCCCCCAAAATAAAAAAATGCCCTACCTTATTCTAAAATACAAATAGAAAAGCTCTTTTACCTTACCAGCCCTTAAAAGGGCCTTTTGCGGGGCATGCCCCAAAGAATTCTGCTCTTTTGCCTGTAAAAAAAACATACAATACCCACCCCAACATTACAACCCAGCCACTAACGCTGGTTTTGACGGCTAACGCAGAACTCTAAATCTAGGCGAGTGACTTTTATTTCCTTTGTAATCACAACATTAAATTTATTGGCTAAAACAAGATGAAATTTTCAAAGGATTGGGAGAATTGCAGACCACAGCCTCAGAGGCGTGTGAACACGGTCACAGCTGTAAATAGATGGCTTGTAGTGCTCTATGATCATGAACAAAACTGCACTGTATGTAATCTAGTAAGTGGATCAGTTGTTGGTTTTTACATGATATACTGTGTCCTTTGTTCCGCCTTTCTGGGAGCAGGATTGCTGTTTCATGAGTGTTTTGTATCATTTGGTACCGTTTATAGTGAGCACGACCGTAAGAATAGTTGTTCTGCCTATCTTTGGGATTTTGTCTGGAATCACGGTGTCCCACACGTATGGATGTGTAAATTTCATTTTGAGACTCTGAGTAGATTTTATTGTGTGGACTGAAAAGAAAAATGTTGAGTATTTGATGGGCTCACTATAATAACTCCCTCATGTGAATGAAGTGTGTTGATTGGCTAGATTTCTGTCTAGTCTACCAATGAAAAGAGGTTGGTGTTAGGGGAGTACACGGTGCTATGTTCATATAGTCCCAATGTCAATTTGCCTTGTTTGTTATTTCTTTTATAATTTGGTTTAGCTTTATTGTTACAAGTAGGGTTATCTGAGCAATTACCTGCAACCATTATCCCCTTGATTTACACATTTATTAGATATTTAGCTACACATTTTTATGATTCTGTTTACACAGCAGTTTCTAACATTTACATCTCACATTGCTTACTATGCACACAGATACTTGCTGTTTTACACTAATTACCTGATCCACTTTGATTGGCGCAGAGGAAGGTAGGGTATGTATGGTTTGGCTTTTTCAATCTGTTTTTTCACATAGTGTTTGTAGTCTGAGGACTGGATACTGTGCTGTCCCGAAACGTCACAATAAAACACGATTTTGTTTGAACAGATGACTGAAGTCCAGCGATTGCTTACTTTTGATTATTTGGATGTTGAGTGTTATACACTTATAGCACCCTGGCAGCTGCCTAAAGAGACAGTCTATTTATTGTTTAAAAAGATAAATAATCCCACTATCTAAGTGCTTTTGACAGACATGCAGTGTAGCCAATCAGTGCAGACTCTTAAATGACTCCACGGGAGTGAGCACAATGTTACCTATATGACACACATGAACTAACACTGTCTAACTGGGCAAAACTTTTAAAATGCTCTGAGCTAAGAGGCAGTTTTCAACGGTTTAGAAATCAGTCTGTGCCTACCTAGGTTTAACTTTTCAAAAATACTACTAAGGTTACAAAGCAAATTTGATGATAAAAGTAAATTGGAAAGTAGTTTAAAATTGCATGTCCTATCTGAATCATGAAAGTTTAGTTTTGACTAGACTGTCCCTTTAAGTTGGTGAGAGTGCATTTTCTACTGTGTATCCTATATACATGTGTATATATATCCCTAATTGACAAAAGCAAAAGAAGATAAACATAGGGATATGAAACCCCCAAATTTTTATTAGGGATTTAGATAGAGCATGCATATCTTTTGTTAAGAAGCAGGGACATAATCCCAGGAGCGTGCATGTATCTTGAGTACTATATGGTGGTGATTTTGCAAGAATTGTATCCATTGTAAGAACTATTTTCTGCCATGTAATGCTTCCAGGCACCTACCTATGTAACTCTTTAACAAAGAATAAAGTGGGAACAAAGCTAATTTGATAGCAGAAGTAAATTGTAAACTTTTTTAAAATGTTATGTTCTGATTGAATCACAAAAAGAACATTGCATAGGGATCTCCATTCCACAACAATGAATGTTTTTGCTAAGACAACCACAGATTTCAGTTTCATTTTGACTTTACTGTTCCTTTAATGGCATTGCTCCCCAAATCTATGTACAGAAAATGAACCCATACTAAGTTTCAAGAAGCTCACTGAATAGAAGATTATATGGAGTGGAATAGATCTGCCCAAGGACCTAATTGTGAGGAGGGAGGGGCAAGCAGTAAAAATGAAAAATAATGTTATTGTTTTAATTAAATAAAACTATTGAAATTGTTATTAGTAAGATAATGGTTATTTTTCTTTAGTTAAATAAAAAATATTCTAAAAATGAAAACAATAATTTAAATCAATTTAAATCGGTCTTACTGACTAGTGATTTAAATTGCGATTTAAATCATAATTTAAATCGATTTGAATTAAATCAAATCTACCCTGCAAGGCATATATAAAAAATGACTTTAATGCCCCTTTAAGATCTATAGAATGTTGCCACTACATATATTCTGAAAACTCTATCTATGCAGATGACATCATAGTTTCCGACCAAAAAAGATTTCAATGTGTTTCAGTTTAAGCTAAAAATTATGTGTCCACTGAGGCACTGCTAATTTGTTTTAGAGAATTGTTATAATTGTTGTGCAATCATTTTAGAGCACATGACTTTAAAGGGTCAATAAAGGGACAATGAAAATGATTTAGGTAGAGAATACAAATTTCAACAACTTTCATTTTTACTACTATTCTACGGTTTGCTTCATTTTCTTGGTATCCTTTGTTGAAGAAGTAGCAATGCACTGCTGGGAAAGAGCTGAATGCACTGGGGGAGCCAATAAGATAAGGCATATATGTGCAGCCACCAATCAGCAGCTTCTAAGTATCCTTTTCAACAAAGGATATCAAGAGAACAAAACATTAGATAATATAAGTAAATTAGAAAGTTGTTTAAAATCACATGCTATATCTGAAACAGGAAATAAAATATTTGTGTTTCATGTCCCTTTAAACACTAAGGCCTAGAATTGGAGTTTGGCGGTAGCCATGAAAAACAAAGTTAGAGGCTCCTAACGCTGGTTTTAGGCTACCTCCGGTATTTGGAGTCACTCAAAAAAGGGTCTAACGCTCACTTTTCAGCCGCGACTTTTCCATATCGCAGATCCCCTTACGTCAATTGCGTATCCTATCTTTTCAATGGGATTTTTCTAACTCCGGTATTTAGAGTCGTGGCTGAAGTGAGCGTTAGAAATCTAATGACAAAACTCCAGCCGCAGAAAAAAGTCATTAGTTAAGAGCTTTCTGGGCTAACGCCGGTTCATAAAGCTCTTAACTACTGTACTCTAAAGTACACTAACACCCATAAACTACCTATGTACCCCTAAACCGAGGTCCCCCCACTTCGCCGCCACTCTATTAAATTTTTTTAACCCCTAATCTGCCGACCGCCACCTACGTTATACTTATGTACCCCTAATCTGCTGCCCCTAACACCGCCGACCCCTATATTATATTTATTAACCCCTAACCTGCCCCCCACAACGTCGCAGCCAGCTACCTACAATAATTAACCCCTAATCTGCCGACCGAAAAGAGCCGCCACCTACATTATAGCTATGTACCCCTAATCTGCTGCCCCTAACACCCCCGACCCCTATATTATATTTATTAACCCCTAATCTGCCCCCCTCAACGTCGCCTCCACCTGCCTACACTTATTAACCCCTAATCTGCTGAGAGGACCTGAGCGCTACTATAATAAAGTTATTAATCCGCCTCACTAACCCTATAATAAATAGTATTAACCCCTAATCTGCCCTCCCTAACATTGCCGACACCTAACTTCAATTATTAACTCCTAATCTGCCGACTGGAGCTCACCGCTATTCTAATAAATGTATTAACCCCTAAAGCTAAGTCTAACCCTAACACTAATACCCCCCTAAATTAAATATAATTTTAATCTAACGAAATTAATTAACTCTTATTAAATAAATTATTCCTATTTAAAGATAAATACTTACCTGTAAAATAAACCCTAATATAGCTACAATATAAATTATAATTATATTATAGCTATTTTAGGATTTATATTTTTATATTATATTTTACAGGTAACTTTGTAATTATTTTAACCAGGTACAATAGCTATTAAATAGTTAAGAACTATTTAATAGCTAAAATAGTTAAAATAATTACAAATATACCTGTAAAATAAATCCTAACCTAAGTTACAATTAAACCTAACACTACACTATCAATAAATTAATTAAATAAAATACCTATAATTATCTACAATTAAACCTAACACTACACTATCAATAAATAAATTAAATACAATTCCTACAAATAAATACAATGAAATAAACTAACTAAAGTACAAAAAATAAAAAAGAACTGTTACAAAAAATAAAAAAAATATTTACAAACATAAGGAAAATCTTACAACAATTTTAAACTAATTACACCTACTCTAAGCCCCCTAATAAAATAACAAAGCCCCCCAAAATAAAAAATGCCCTACCCTATTCTAAATTACTAAAGTTCAAAGCTCTTTTACCTTACCAGCCCTGAACAGGGCCCTTTGCGGGGCATGCCCCAAGAAGTTCAGCTCTTTTGCCTGTAAAAAAAAACATACAATACCCCCCCCCAACATTACAACCCACCACCCACATACCCCTAATCTAACCCAAACCCCCCTTAAATAAACCTAACACTAAGCCCCTGAAGATCATCCTACCTTGTCTTCACCATACCAGGTTCACCGATCCGTCCTGGCTCCAAAATCTTCATCCAACCCAAGCGGGGGCTGGCGATCCATCATCCGGCGGCTGAAGAGGTCCAGAAGAGGCTCCAAAGTCTTCATCCTATCCGGGAAGAAGCGTAGATCCGGACCGGCAACCATCATCTTCCAAGCAGCATCTTCTATCTTCATCCGATGAGGACCGGCTCCATCCTGAAGACCTCCACCGCGGACCCATCTTCATCCGGCGACGTCCAACTGAAGAATGACGGTTCCTTTAAGGGACGTCATCCAAGATGGCGTCCCTCGAATTCCGATTGGCTGATAGGATTCTATCAGCCAATCGGAATTAAGGTAGGAATATTCTGATTGGCTGATGGAATCAGCCAATAAGAATCAAGATCAATCCGATTGGCTGATCCAATCAGCCAATCAGATTGAGCTCGCATTCTATTGGCTGATCGGAACAGCCAATAGAATGCGAGCTCAATCTGATTGGCTGATTGGATCAGTGTTGTTAGGTTTAATTGTAGGTAATTGTAGATATTTTATTTAATTAATTTAATGATAGTGTAGTGTTAGGTTTAATTGTAACTTAGGTTAGGATTTATTTTACAGGTAATTTTGTTATTATTTTAACTAGGTAACTATTAAATAGTTATTAACTATTTAATAGCTATTGTACCTGGTTAAAGTAATTACAAAGTTACCTGTAAAATAAATATTAATCCTAAAATAGCTATAATATAATTATAATTTATAGTGTAGCTATATTAGGATTTATTTTACAGGTAAGTATTTAGCTTTAAATAGGAATAATTTATTTAATAAGAGATAATTAATTTCGTTAGATGTAAATTATATTTAATTTAGGGGGGTGTTAGTGTTAGCTTTAGACTTAGCTTTAGGGGTTAATACATTTATTAGAATAGCGGTGAGCTCCAGTCAGCAGATCAGGGGTTAATAATTGAAGTTAGGTGTCGGCGATGTTAGGGAGGGCAGATTAGGGGTTAATACTATTTATTATAGGGTTAGTGAGGCGGATTAGGGGTTAATAACTTTATTATAGTAGCTCTCAGGTCCGGTCGGCAGATTAGGGGTTAATAAGTGTAGGCAGGTGGAGGCGACGTTGTGGGGGGCAGATTAGGGGTTAATAAATATAATATAGGTGTCGGCGGTGTTAGGGGCAGCAGATTAGGGGTACATAGGGATAATGTAAGTAGCGGCGGTTTACAGAGCGGCAGATTAGGGGTTAAAAATAATATACAGGAGTCAGCGATAGCGGGGGCGGCAGAATAGGGGTTAATAAGTGTAAGGTTAGGGGTGTTTAGACTCGGGGTACATGTTAGAGTGTTAGGTGCAGACGTAGGAAGTGTTTCCCCATAGGAAACAATGGGGCTGCGTTAGGAGCTGAACGCGGCTTTTTTGCAGGTGTTTTTTTTTTCAGCTCAAACAGCCCCATTGTTTCCTATGGGGGAATCGTGCACGAGCACGTTTTTGAGGCTGGCCGCGTCCGTAAGAAACTCTGGTATCGAGAGTTGCGTTAAATATGCTCTACGCTCCTTTTTTGGAGCCTAACGCAGCCTTTCTGTGGACTCTCAATACCAGAGTTATTTTTATGGTGCGGCCAGAAAAAAGCCAGCGTTAGCTACGCGGGTCGTTACCGACAAAACTCTAAATCTAGGCGTAAATACTTTTTATAAGCATAGTATGGAAGTTATTCCTCATCTCCCTGTAGTCATGGATGCCACTATGTAGAAACCTATCTTTTTATCCATTCCAGTGCTGATGTGTTTGCACTTTGCACATGTGTAGAAACTCCCCTTCAGATACCTGCAGTGATACCTAGGTTCCAAAATGGTGGTACCCATAATTAGAGGGAGGTTTATAAAATGCTTAGGCCTAGATTTAGAGTTTGGCGTTAGCCGTGAAAACCAGCGTTAGAGGCTCCTAACGCTGGTTTTAGGCTACCTCCGGTATTTGGAGTCACTCAAAAAAGGGTCTAACGCTCACTTTTCAGCCGCAACTTTTCCATACCGCAGATCCCCTTACGTCAATTGCGTATCCTATCTTTTCAATGGGATTTTTCTAACTCCGGTATTTAGAGTCGTGTCTGAAGTGAGCGTTAGAAATCTAACGACAAAACTCCAGCCGCAGGAAAAAAGTCAGTAGTTAAGAGCTTTCTGGGCTAACACCGGTTCATAAAGCTCTTAACTATTGTACTCTAAAGTACACTAACACCCATAAACTACCTATGTACCCCTAAACCGAGGTCCCCCCACATCGCCGAAACTCGATTAAAGGTTTTTAACCCCTAATCTGCCGACCGCCACCTACGTTATCCTTATGTACCCCTAATCTGCTGCCCCTAACACCGCCGACCCCTATATTATATTTATTAACCCCTAACCTGCCCCCCACAACGTCGCAGCCAGCTACCTACAATAATTAACCCCTAATCTGCCGACCGCAAAGCGCCGCCACCTACGTTATACTTATGTACCCCTAATCTGCTGCCCCTAACACCGCAGACCCCTATATTATATGTATTAACCCCTAATCTGCCCCCCTCAACGTCGCCTCCACCTGCCTACACTTATTAACCCCTAATCTGCCGAGCGGACCGCACCGCTATTATTATAAAGTTATTAACCCCTAATCCGCCTCACTAACCCTATAATAAATAGTATTAACCCCTAATCTGCCCTCCCTAACATCGCCGACACCTAACTTCAAACATTAACCCCTAATCTGCCGACTGGAGCTCACCGCTATTATTCATAAATACTTACCTGTAAAATAAATCCTAATATAGCTACAATATAAATTATAATTATATTATAGCTATTTTAGGATTAATATTTATTTTACAGGGAACTTTGTATTTATTTTAACCAGGTACAATAGCTATTAAATAGTTAAGAACTATTTAATAGCTAAAATAGTTAAAATAATTACAAATTGACCTGTAAAATAAATCCTAACCTAAGTTACAATTAAACCTAACACTACACTATCAATAAATTAATTACATAAAATACCTACAAATAACTACAATGAAATAAACTAACTAAAGTACAAAAAATAAAAAAGAACTAAGTTACAAAAAATAAAAAAAATATTTACAAACATAAGAAAAATATTACAACAATTTTAAACTAATTACACCTACTCTAAGCCCCCTAATAAAATAACAAAGCCCCCCAAAATAAAAAAATGCCCTACCCTATTCTAGATTACTAAAGTTCAAAGCTCTTTTACCTTACCAGCCCTGAACAGGGCCCTTTGCGGGGCATGCCCCAAGAAGTTCAGCTCTTTTGCCTGTAAAAAAAAACATACAATACCCCCCCCCCCAACATTACAACCCACCACCCACATACCCCTAATCTAACCCAAACCCCCCTTAAATAAACCTAACACTAAGCCCCTGAAGATCTTCCTACCTTATCTTCACCATACCAGGTTCACCAATCGATCCAGAAGAGCTCCTCCGATGCCCTGATCCAAGCCCAAGCGGGGGTGCTGAAGAGGTCCATGATCCGGCTGAAGTCTTCATCCAAGCGGGGCAGAAGAGGTCTTCCATCCGATTGAAGTCTTCATCCAAGCGGGATCTTCTATAGTCATCCATCCGGAGCGGAGCGGCAGCATCCTGAAGACCTCCGACGTGGAACATCCATCCTGGCCGACGACTGAACGACGAATGACGGTTCCTTTAAATGACGTCATCCAAGATGGCGTCCCTCGAATTCCGATTGGCTGATAGGATTCTATCAGCCAATCGGAATTAAGGTAGGAATATTCTGATTGGCTGATGGAATCAGCCAATCAGAATCCAGTTCAATCCGATTGGCTGATAGAATCCTTTCCTACCTTAATTCCGATTGGCTGATAGAATCCTATCAGCCAATCGGAATTCGAGGGACGCCATCTTGGATGACGTCATTTAAAGGAACCGTCATTCGTCGTTCAGTCGTTGGCCAGGATGGATGTTCTGCGTCGGAGGTCTTCGGGATGCTGCCGCTCCGCTCCGGATGGATGTCTATAGAAGATCCCGCTTGGATGAAGACTTCAATCGGATGGAAGACCTCTTCTGCCCCGCTTGGATGAAGACTTCTACCGGATGGAAGACCTCTTCTTGCTCCGCTTGGATCAAGACTTCGGACCCTCTTCTGGACCGATCGCTGAACCCGGTGAGGTGAAGACAAGGTAGGGAGATCTTCAGGGGCTTAGTGTTAGGTTTATTTAAGGGGGGTTTGGGTTAGATTAGGGGTATGTGGGTGGTGGGTTGTAATGTTGGGGGGGGGTATTGTATGTTTTTTTTTACAGGCAAAAGAGCTGAACTTCTTGGGGCATGCCCCACAAAGGGCCCTGTTCAGGGCTGGTAAGGTAAAAGAGCTTTGAACTTTAGTAATCTAGAATAGGGTAGGGCATTTTTTTATTTTGGGGGGCTTTGTTATTTTATTAGGGGGCTTAGAGTAGGTGTAATTAGTTTAAAATTGTTGTAATATTTTTCTTATATTTGTAAATATTTTTTTATTTTTTGTAACTTAGTTCTTTTTTATTTTTTGTACTTTAGTTAGTTTATTTCATTGTAGTTATTTGTAGGTATTGTATTTAATTAATTTATTGATAGTGTAGTGTTAGGTTTAATTGTAGGTAATTGTAGGTATTTTATTTAATTAATTTATTGATAGTGTAGTGTTAGGTTTAATTGTAACTTAGGTTAGGATTTATTTTACAGGTAAATTTGTAGTTTTTTTTAACTATTTTAGCTATTAAATAGTTCTTAACTATTTAATAGCTATTGTACCTGGTTAAAATAAATACAAAGTTACCTGTAAAATAAATATTAATCCTAAAATAGCTATAATATAATTATAATTTATATTGTAGCTATATTAGGTTTTATTTTACAGGTAAGTATTTAGCTTTAAATAGGAATAATTTATTTAATAAGAGTTAATTAATTTCGTTAGATTTAAATTATATTTAATTTAGGGGGTGTTAGTGTTAGGGTTAGACTTAGCTTTAGGGGTTAATACATTTATTAGAATAGCGGTGAGCTCCAGTCGGCAGATTAGGGGTTAATAATTGAAGTTAGGTGTCTGCGATGTTACGGAGGGCAGATTAGGGGTTAATACTATTTATTATAGGGTTAGTGAGGCGGATTAGGGGTTAATAACTTTATTATAGTAGCGCTCAGGTCCGGTTGGCAGATTAGGGGTTAATAAGTGTAGGCAGGTGGAGGCGACGTTGTGGGGGGCAGATTAGGGGTTAATAAATATAATATAGGGGTCAGCGATGTTAGGGCAGCAGATTAGGGGTACATAGGGATAATGTAAGTAGCGGCGGTTTACGGATCGGAAGATTAGGGGTTAATAATAATATGCAGGGGTCAGCGATAGCGGGGCGGCAGATTAGGGGTTAATAAGTGTAAGGTTAGGGGTGTTTAGACTCGAGGTACATGTTAGAGTGTTAGGTGCAGACGTAGGAAGTGTTTCACATAGCAAACAATGGGGCTGCGTTAGGAGCTGAACGCGGCTTTTTTGCAGGTTTTTTTTCAGCTCAAACAGCCCCATTGTTTTCTATGGGGGAATCGTGCACGAGCACGTTTTTGAGGCTGGCCGCTTGCGTAAGCAACTCTGGTATCGAGAGTTGAAGCTGCGTTAAATATGCTCTACGCTCCTTTTTTGGAGCCTAACGCAGCCTAATGTGTACTCTCAATACCAGAGTTATTTTTATGGTGCGGCCAGAAAAAAGCCGGCGTTAGCTTTTCGGGTCGTTACCGACAAAACTCTAAATCTAGCCGTTAGTGTCCCTTTAAATAATACTACTCAAAGGATACTGGACCCCTCACATTTTTAGGCCACCTTTAAAGGGCAGCTGCAAGAACTCAATTTAAAGGGATAGTGTATGTGGGCAATCAGCTAATAAGAGTTAATTGTGTTCTAAGCAGCTGCAGGAAAGCCATTTGAAATTAGCAGTTTCAACAGGCAAAACCATCTATTTCTAATTTTAAAATAAAGATAAAGTAGCTATTTGAAAACAATTGAATGCAACCAATCAGGTAAAATCAATCATTCGGAACAAATTACGTACAACATCCTTTCAAATAATTATGAATGTATGTTTGCTGTATAAAAACAAGGGTCACTATGATAATTCACTATATCTCTGGGATTATTGCTCCTTTCATATTTATCTTTTTTTATTGTCAAAATGATTTAGTACATTTATATTAGTTACATTAATCTCCGCTTGTTTCGGGCTTTCTCTATATCCTACTACATTTTGTTTTAATAAGATGAAACAAGCATAATATGTTTTTAATTTCTCAGCAGCAGGATAACGCAGAATGAAAATATCCCCCCTCTAACCACCTGTGGTTTTGGTCAGAAGCCAGAGCAAGTCTGTTCATTCCCACGCTGATCAAGGAGATGTTAAATTGTCTGTCTCTAGATTTCCGGAAGAATGTTAAATGCACAATTATTTCACTAATGATTGGAATGCTCAGAACAGAAGACGCTATGCACTGTTCATCATATAGGATGTGCAAACCTTCAGAGAGTCATACAAATCCATGTGCTGGGTTTTGTAATAAGATATCTGCTTATGTTTTGTGTTAAAGGGACATTAAACCCAAACATTTTCTTTCATGATTCAGGTAGAAAATACAATTTTAAACAACAATCCAATTTACTTCTATTATCTAATTTGCTTCATTATTTAGATATCCTTTAGTAAAGAAATAGCAATGCACATGGGTGAGCCAATCCCATGAGGCATCTATGTGCAGCCACCAATCAGAAGCTACTGAGCCTATCTAGATATGCTTTTCATGAAAGAATATCAAGAGAATGAAACAAATTAGATAATAGAAGTAAATTAGAAAGTTGTTTAAAATGGTATTCTCTATCTGAATCATGAAAGAAAAAATGTGGGTTTATTGTCCCTTTAATAACTAAAATGAGCTAATGATATTAAAGGGATACTTAAAGGACCAATGAATACAGTAGATTTGCATAAACAACAAATGCATGATAACAAGACAATGCAAAAGCACTTAGGGGCCGATTTACCATTGTGAGGGCGGACATGATCCGCTGTAGTGAATCATGTCAGCCGCACATCGATAAATGCAGACTTTATCATTGCACAAGCATTCCTTGTGAAATGCTTGTGCAATGCTGCCCCCTGCAGATTTGCGGCCAATTGGCCGCTAGCAGGGGGTGTCAATCATCCCAATCGTATTTGATCGGGATGATTGCTGTCCGACGCCGCTTCTTGACTTCCGCGGACCTGAAGCGGAGTAGGTCAGAAGCAGCATACGCTGCTTCATAAATCAACCCCTATAAATGAACTTCAAATGAGTAGTAGATTTTTTTCTGACAAATGTTTGTTATGTCTATTTCCACTCCTCTTGTATCATGTGACAGCCATCAGCCAATAAAAAATGCATATACGTATATTCTGTGAATTCTTGCACATGCTCAGTGGTGACTCAAAAAGTATAAATATAAAAAAAACTGTGCACATTTTGGAATACATTTGGTTAAATTTGGAGTAAATTTGAAAGTTGTTTAAAATTGCATGCTCTATTTGAATCATGATAGTTTTATTTGACCTGAGTGTCCCTTTAAGTCAATATAAAACTTTCACGATTCAGAAAGAGAATGCAATTTTAAACAATTTTCCAATTTATTTCCATAAACAAAACATGCACAGTCTTTTGTTTTAAAAGCAAGGACAAAACTAAAGAGCGGGCATGTGCCTGGGCACTATATGGCAGTAGTTAAAACACTTTCCATGCCCCTTTAAGATAGTTATCAAGCAGTTGTACAGTATTAGGCTCGTTCTTTTAAAAGAATAAACAAAATAAATTGCCTGTAATAACAAGTGCCCGCTCCTAGTAAATTTGACAGTTTTTTTTTTTAAATGACATGCTCTATCGAAATTGTGAAAGGAAAACAAATTTTTTCAGATCCATTTAAAGGGCCACTGTAAGTAAATATTTTCTATGCCTGTTACTAACTAACTACCCCAAATACGCTTTTTATCAATAGCATTTCATTAACATATCTCTACCGTATATCAGAAATCTTGTATGCAAATGTAATTGTTTTCCAAACCCACTCCGTGGGTATCCTTTGCTCTGTACCAATCCGTTTACAATACCTAGGTTTCAAAATGGCGCTTTAAACACAAAGTTATTGGTTTAAGTATTTTGAACACTCAGTGATGAAAATAGTGGGCAGGATAATGTGACATCATCGGCGAATAAAAGATATAACTTTTAGAACGTTATGAAACTTCGTTTTGGAGAAAATATAGGTCAGTAGGTTTTAATTAATGTTTATTAACTTTAATATGTTAGTTGTTTAGCTTAAAAATTATAACAGAAAGTAATCCTTTAATTCAACTGAGGATTGATCCAAACTAGCTATAGAAATTTTTTATTTCAAATGTTTATTGAAAAGTTACTGATATTAATTTCACTTTCACTTCAGTCCACTTGAAAATAACGAATTGGAAGGAAATTGTGAAATTTTTTGAAGGGGAAATTGCAGTTTTGTTTATAACAATATAATTTGTAAACTCTTAGCTATACAGTTTCCTGGTATAAAATTGAGACTGTAACAGTTTTTATTTGTATTTTCCTTGTCTTTGTAACAGTACTAGGTCCAATCTATAAGCAGCAAACAATATTTCCCACATTTTATGCCAGTTTTAATTAAAAATGTAAATCTATTTGATGATAATGAATGGCATGTTAATGATTGCTGATTAACAATTTCATTGTTTATCAGCCCCACTTTTTTATTATTAATTCTGTGAAAAATGACCTTTTACTCAACATGTTTTGTGATTCATATAAAGCATGTAATTTTCAACAACTTTCCAATTTACTTCTTTTATCTAATTTGCTTCATTCTCTTTATATATTTTTCTGAAAAATCATACATACAGTAGGTAGGTAGGCTCAGGAGCAGCTTATTCACCGCTGGGAGCTAGCTGCTAATTGGTGGCTGCACATATGCTTTTTCTCATTGGCTCTCCCAATGTGTTCAGATAGCTCCCGCTAGTGAATGTCTGCTCCTTCAAAAAAGGATACCAAGAGAATGAGGCAACATTGATAATACAAGTAAATTGTAAAGTTGTTTAAAGGGACATTAAACACTAGCTAAATCATTGCTTGAATGATGTGTTCAAAGCAAAGATTAACCTGAGAATCATTTGTAGATGTATTTTTAAAAATTATATTAGTTGTTTTTATTTAAAAAATAAGGGAAACATTTTAATGTCTATAAAGAATTGGTCGTGGCCATATTGTAACTTAGGTTACCTTTTTCTACTGAGGCCAATTAGGAATGGTTATAAATGGCTTACTAGAGTGAGGAACCAATGACTGTGTGGAATATAGTTGTGTCTGCACTTCCATTAATTGGAAAGCCCACTATATTCAGAATAAAAATAAAGGAAAGAAGAAAATAAGAAATGATGAAAGTATATCACAAAGTTGTTTTACTACATGTAATCAAAGAATTTATATTAATATCTTCACGTGTTTAATGTCCCTTTAAAATAGTTTTCTCTAAATGAATCAAGAAGGAAAAAATCTGGGTTTTATGTCTCTGACACATTTACGTCACCATTTTTCACTTATAAAATTCACTTGACCTATTACTGAGCACACCAAATGTTTTCGAATATAACACTGGTTTTGCGCCATTACAAAGCACACAGATTTTTCCCGCCACCATATTGGATTTCATTAGGAAGCAACATCATCAAACAGTAAATATGTGCATTCGTGCACTTCGGGTGCTAACAAATACAGAAGAAGGTGACCGCAAACTGCATTCGGCTCTTTTACGGAGCCAGATTTATTCTTGTGAAAGTGCAGCACACAGAGATTTGTACAAATCCAGATCTCAGTGTTTTGCACTTTCCAAAGATTGAATCCGGCTCCGAAAAGAGCTAAATGTTGATTGCGTTCGCCTTCTTACGCATTTGTTAGCACCCAAAATGCACAAATGTGCATACATATCAAATAGATTCAAACACTTCCTGCTCAATTAAATAAAGTTATAAATGTGTATTATTATTATATAAGAACATTTACAATAATAGCATTTGTAAATAATAATAAAAATAATATATTTAATAAATTATATTAATTAGTGATAACAGCTATCCCTTAAAGATAGACGAATACATATTGCTACAAAGTTGGAACACGGCAGGTTAATTGCTCTCATTTCACCTTTTAGTTTCACTGCACAATATTAAAAGGGATCAATCAACACACAGGCAATTCAACCTGAGATGTTATCACTAAACCCGCACAATCTCCATTTTGTTTGTTGTTAATCAAGAACATTTAATTTATTATTACAAAATGTATATGTCTAGTGACTAGCTACATGAGTATGTATGGTAAAATGTATTAGAAACTTAGGTGTTAAAGGACATGTCCAGATTCAAAATAAGCATAAAATTTTTAACAATTTTCCAATTTACTATCAAATTTGTATCATATTGGTATCCTTCAATAAAGGAGCAGCAATGCACTACTGGGAGGGATCTAGCTGAACACATCAGGTGTCAAACTCACAACAAGAATATATGTGCAGCCACTAATCAACAGCCAGTTCTCCATAGTGCGTTGCTTGCGTCCAAGCATACTTAGGTATGCTTTTCAAAATAGGATAACAAGAGAACAAAACAAATTAGATAATAGAAGTAATTTGGAAATTTGTTTAAAATTACATCATCTATTTGAAACTGAAAGTCTTATTTTCAATTTACTGTCCCTTTAAGAATTGTAATCTTTATTTTTTTATTATTATATAATTACCCTGTTACCTGTTTCATTATAAAATAGACTAGCACAGATCATCATGGTTCTGAGTTCATTAACCTCAGGGAGTGAATCTCAACCAAGATCTCTGGAACCTGCTGCTACAAAATCATTTACAGCAAGGAGTCTATTTAAGTTTGTCCAAGATTCTTATCTATAGACTTATAAATCTGCTACCATCTCTTTACCTGTTTTATTATAGTACAGGCTGTAAAGTTGTTGTTGTTTTTTTTTTACCAGTTTTGCTATTTCATTTAAAGTATAAACCAGAGGGGTGTTTAGATTTCATATTGCCCAAGACCCATTAAATGGTGTTAGAACATTTTACCTTAATGTTATGTTAAAGGGCCACTGTAAGTAAATATTTTCTATGCCTGTTACTAACTAACTACCCCAAATACGCTTTTTATCAATAGCATTTCATTAACATATCTCTACCATATATCAGAAATCTTGTCTGCAAATGTAATTGTTTTCCAAACCCACTCCGTGGGTATCCTTTGCTCTGTACCAATCCGTTTACAATACCTAGGTTTCAAAATGGTGCTTTAAACACAAAGGCCTAGATTTGGAGTTCGGCGGTAAAAGGGCTGTTAACGCTCCGCGGGCTTTTTTCTGGCCGCACCATAAAATTAACTCTGGTATCGAGAGTTCAAACAAATGCTGCGTTAGGCTCCAAAAAAGGAGCGTAGAGCATTTTTACCGCAAATGCAACTCTCGATACCAGAGTTGCTTACGGACGCGGCCGGCCTCAAAAACGTGCTCGTGCACGATTCCCCCATAGGAAACAATGGGGCTGTTTGAGCTGAAAAAAAACCTAACACCTGCAAAAAAGCAGCGTTCAGCTCCTAACGCAGCCCCATTGTTTCCTATGGGGAAACACTTCCTACGTCTGCACCTAACACTCTAACATGTACCCCGAGTCTAAACACCCCTAACCTTACACTTATTAACCCCTAATCTGCCGCCCCCGCTATCGCTGACCCCTGCATATTTTTTTAAACCCCTAATCTGCCGCTCCGTAAACCGCCGCCACCTACGTTATCCCTATGTACCCCTAATCTGCTGCCCTAACATCGCCGACCCCTATATTATATTTATTAACCCCTAATCTGCCCCCCTCAACGTCGCCGACACCTGCCTACACTTATTAACCCCTAATCTGCAGAGCGGACCTGAGCGCTACTATAATAAAGTTATTAACCCCTAATCCGCCTCACTAACCCTATCATAAATAGTATTAACCCCTAATCTGCCCTCCCTAACATCGCCGACACCTAACTTCAATTATTAACCCCTAATCTTCCGATCGGAGCTCACCGCTATTCTAATAAATGGATTAACCCCTAAAGCTAAGTCTAACCCTAACACTAACACCCCCCTAAGTTAAATATAATATTTATCTAACGAAATAAATTAACTCTTATTAAATAACTTATTTCTATTTAAAGCTAAATACTTACCTGTAAAATAAACCCTAATATAGCTACAATATAAATTATAATTATATTATAGCTATTTTAGGATTAATATTTATTTTACAGGCAACTTTGTAATTATTTTAACCAGGTACAATAGCTATTAAATAGTTAAGAACTATTTAATAGTTACCTAGTTAAAATAATAACAAATTTAGCTGTAAAATAAATCCTAACCTAAGTTATAATTAAACCTAACACTACCCTATCAATAAAATAATTAAATAAACTACCTACAATTACCTACAATTAACCTAACACTACACTATCAATAAATTAATTAAACACAATTCCTACAAATAAATACAATTAAATAAACTAGCTAAAGTACAAAAAATAAAAAAGAACTAAGTTACAGAAAATAAAAAAATATTTACAAACATAAGAAAAATATTACAACAATTTTAAACTAATTACACCTACTCTAAGCCCCCTAATAAAATAACAAAGCCCCCCAAAATAAAAAATTCCCTACCCTATTCTAAATTAAAAAAGTTACAAGCTCTTTTACCTTACCAGCCCTGAACAGGGCCCTTTGCGGGGCATGCCCCAAGAATTTCAGCTCTTTTGCCTGTAAAAAAAAACATACAATACCCCCCCCCAACATTACAACCCACCACCCACATACCCCTAATCTAACCCAAACCCCCTTAAAGAAACCTAACACTAAGCCCCTGAAGATCTTCCTACCTTGTCTTCACCATACCAGGTTCACCGATCCGTCCTGGCTCCAACATCTTCATCCAACCCAAGCGGGGGTTGGCGATCCATAATCCGGTCCAGAAGAGGCTCCAAAGTCTTCCTCCTATCCGGCAAGAAGAGGACATCCGGACCGGCAAACATCTTCTCCAAGCGGCATCTTCGATCTTCTTCCATCCGGAGCGAAGCGGCAGGATCCTGAAGACATCCAGCGCGGAACATCCATCCGGACCGACGACTGAACGACGAATGACTGTTCCTTTAAGGGACGTCATCCAAGATGGCGTCCCTCGAATTCCGATTGGCTGATAGGATTCTATCAGCCAATCGGAATTAAGGTAGGAATTTTCTGATTGGCTGATGGAATCAGCCAATCAGAATCTAGTTCAATCCGATTGGCCGATCCAATCAGCCAATCAGATTGAGCTCGCATTCTATTGGCTGATCGGAACAGCCAATAGAATGCGAGCTCAATCTGATTGGCTGATTGGATCAGCCAATCGGATTGAACTTGATTCTGATTGGCTGATTCCATCAGCCAATCAGAAAATTCCTACCTTAATTCCGATTGGCTGATAGAATCCTATCAGCCAATCGGAATTCGAGGGACGCCATCTTGGATGACGTCCCTTAAAGGAACAGTCATTCGTCGTTCAGTCGTCGGTCCGGATGGATGTTCCGCTCTGGATGTCTTCAGGATCCTGCCGCTTCGCTCCGGATGGAAGAAGATCGAAGATGCCGCTTGGAGAAGATGTTTGCCGGTCCGGATGTCCTCTTCTTGCCGGATAGGAGGAAGACTTTGGAGCCTCTTCTGGACCGGATTATGGATCGCCAACCCCCGCTTGGGTTGGATGAAGATGTTGGAGCCAGGACGGATCGGTGAACCTGGTATGGTGAAGACAAGGTAGGAAGATCTTCAGGGGCTTAGTGTTAGGTTTCTTTAAGGGGGTTTGGGTTAGATTAGGGGTATGTGGGTGGTGGGTTGTAATGTTGGGGGGGGTATTGTATGTTTTTTTTTACAGGCAAAAGAGATGAAATTCTTGGGGCATGCCCCGCAAAGGGCCCTGTTCAGGGCTGGTAAGGTAAAAGAGCTTGTAACTTTTTTAATTTAGAATAGGGTAGGGAATTTTTTATTTTGGGGGGCTTTGTTATTTTATTAGGGGGCTTAGAGTAGGTGTAATTAGTTTAAAATTGTTGTAATATTTTTCTTATGTTTGTAAATATTTTTTTATTTTCTGTAACTTAGTTCTTTTTTATTTTTTGTACTTTAGCTAGTTTATTTAATTGTATTTATTTGTAGGAATTGTGTTTAATTAATTTATTGATAGTGTAGTGTTAGGTTAATTGTAGGTAATTGTAGGTAGTTTATTTAATTATTTTATTGATAGGGTAGTGTTAGGTTTAATTATAACTTAGGTTAGGATTTATTTTACAGGTAAATTTGTTATTATTTTAACTAGGTAACTATTAAATAGTTCTTAACTATTTAATAGCTATTGTACCTGGTTAAAATAATTACAAAGTTGCCTGTAAAATAAATATTAATCCTAAAATAGCTATAATATAATTATAATTTATATTGTAGCTATATAAGGATTTATTTTACAGGTAAGTATTTAGCTTTAAATAGGAATAATTTATTTAATAAGAGTTAATTTATTTCGTTAGATTTAAATTATATTTAACTTAGGGGGGTGTTAGTGTTAGGGTTAGACTTAGCTTTAGGGGTTAATACATTTATTAGAATAGCGGTGAGCTCCGGTCGGCAGATTAGGGGTTAATAATTGAAGTTAGGTGTCGGCGATGTTAGGGAGGGCAGATTAGGGGTTAATACTATTTATGATAGGGTTAGTGAGGCGGATTAGGGGTTAATACATTTATTATAGTAGCGCTCAGGTCCGCTCGGCAGATTAGGGGTTAATAAGTGTAGGCAGGTGTCAGCGACGTTGAGGGGGGCAGATTAGGGGTTAATAAATATAATATAGGGGTCGGCGATGTTAGGGGCAGCAGATTAGGGGTACATAGGGATAACGTAGGTGGCGGCGATTTGCGGTCGGAAGATTAGGGGTTAATTATTTTAAGTAGCTGGCGGCGACGTTGTGGGGGGCAAGTTAGGGGTTAATAAATGTAATACAGGGGTCGGCGGGGTTAGGGGCAGCAGATTAGGGGTACATAAATATAACGTAGGTGGCGGTCGGCAGATTAGGGGTTAAAAATTTTAATCGAGTGGCGGCGGTGTGGGGGGACCTCGGTTTAGGGGTACATAGGTAGTTTATGGGTGTTAGTGTACTTTAGGGTACAGTAGTTAAGAGCTTTATGAACCGGCGTTAGCCAGAAAGCTCTTAACTCCTGCTATTTTCAGGCGGCTGGAATCTTGTCGTTAGAGCTCTAACGCTCACTTCGGAAACTACTCTAAATACCGGCGTTAGAAAGATCCCATTGAAAAGATAGGCTACGCAAATGGCGTAGGGGGATCTGCGGTATGGAAAAGTCGCGGCTGAAAAGTGAGCGTTAGACCCTTTAATCACTGACTCCAAATACCAGCGGGCGGCCAAAACCAGCGTTAGGAGCCTCTAACGCTGGTTTTGACGGCTACCGCTGAACTCCAAATCTAGGCCAAAAAAGTTATTGGTTTAAGTATTTTGAACATGCAGTGCTGAAAATAGTGGGCAGGATAATGTGACATCATCGACGAATAAAAGATATAACTTTTAGAACGTTATGAAACTTCGTTTTGGAGAAAATATAGGTCAGTAGGTTTTAATTCATGTTTATTAACTTTAATATGTTAGTTGTTTAGCTTAAAAATTATAACAGAAAGTAATCCTTTAAAGATTTTTCTTTTCTCTTTAAAAGCAAACTAGGCATCCCTCTAGCCTTTCACAAGACATGTGAGAGAGCTTCAGACATACCCTAGGAGCTCCCCTGTTCAGCCCAGGTAGCACCCCTGTTCAGCCCAGGTAGCACCCCTGTCCCTCCCTCTTACTGAAGCTGTGTTTTACTTTACTATAAAGAAAATACCAAGTGCAATGTACATTGTAAAAGATACACAGAAATATACAAAGTATGATCCTAATTTGTTAATTTAACACAGAATCTTTCAACACATAATCAGAATTTGTAAAATCACTGCTGGATCTAAATATACATGTATTAAAATATAAAATAGAAAGTGCAAAGCTTGAATGTAATAATACTGAAAGGACCCATTTGCAGTGTAAGATAATATAAAATACAGACCACTAAACTCTCATAGCACACATTGCTATATTGCACTGGACTTGTCTCACCTTCATATACAGAAATGAGAGAGATCTTGCAGTGCTGGAGAGATCCGCACTTTTTCTTTGATCATTCAGTGAGTTCAGCCCCTGTAAAGTCTGCACTACAATTTCTCTGCAAGCAGGAAAATCTTTGATCATCAGACCCTCAGGTATATATATATATATATATATATATATATATATACACATATACAAATACAAAATTTGTTTTTTTAGCACACCTTACAAAAAGTTTAAATCCACATCTGGGAGTGCTGCCAATATGACCCAGTAATTACACAAACAAAGAGGTATCAGCGCACATCCATTTTCCAAAGCACAACATATTTTTTGAACTGCTGCAAAAAATTGCCTGCAAATACATCAAGAGACAACTATTCTTTTTTAAATAATATTGGGAACTTAGTCACACAATATGGCCATATTTTGCTTAGCCAGTCACCACTTACAAGGTGCCCCAATTCGACTGGTCCTACACTACAGTCCTTTTGCCATAGAGGGCTGAATCATTCCTGCTTTTACTCTTCATAATAGAATGAGACTCCCTGGCTTTTTATTCACAACTCCATTACACTGTTATGAGCACACCTGAACTTGGGTGGGGTGCTTAAACCAAAGGGAGATGGTCAGTCTCCCTGGTAATTTTAAATACAAATACAACATTTGGTTTTTTAGCACACCTTACAAAAAGTTTATATATATATATATATATATATATATATATATATATATATATATATATATATGTATATATATATATATATTAAAGAGTTGTCTCTTTAGTGAGTAAACATTAGTTATCATTGAGTATTATTTATGGTGGGAGAGTCAGTTAAAGTACTTTTGCACCAGGGCTTTTTGGCCGTTAAATGGAAATAAAACTCAAATATTTTATTTCATGATTCACAGCCATATATGTATATCCACCAATGAGCAGCTAGCTCCCAGCTCCTGGGCCTATCTAGGTATGCTCTTCAACAAAGGATACCAAGGAAACAAGGCAAATCAGGTAATTAAAGTAAAATGGAAAGTTGTTTAAATTTGTATGGTTTATCTGAATAATTAAATAATATTTTTGGGTTTCATGTCCCATTAATTTCACCTCTGATATACTTCTGAAAACTATACTTTTCTAATTGTTCCAGAGTGGTTGCAGCACCTCCAACATACATAAATGTACCTTACTCTTCAGCAATCTGCACACTGATTAGTTAGCTCGGAGCACAAGCTCACTTACAACTTTTCCTAATTGGCAAAGGTAAAGGAAATCAGGAATGTGGATAACACTAGGTATACAAAGACGAGCGCAAACACCAGCGATAAACCACTTATTGCTAGTGCGCTCCATTCATAATCTGACCCTAAATGAGTTTATTAATGTCAATGCCCTAGCTTTAATGTACTTGCATTGTTTTCCACGAGAATCTATGGTATTCATTAAGTAGAGGCAGTAGTGTGCCTACTGTATTTAACACCTGAAGTGGGTATATGACAGTACTGTCAGCAACCATTTAACCCCTTCGTTATCGAGAATTTCAGAGAAACACTTGGCCAAAATATCGGAGAATTTTTAGCATTTTTGTTATCACGCCATTTAAACAGAAATAGAGCCTTTTTATTTACAAATCAAAACTATATATTTGTATTTAGTTGACAACCCAGGGTATTGATCTATGCCCATTTTGAAATATTTCATGCCACTGTTTCACTGCCAATTCTGATCATATTAAAAAAAATCATTAAATTTTCCACAAACTGTGTTTCTCACTGAAATTATTTACATACTGCTTGTGCAGTCATAACACAAATGGTTGCAAAAGCTGTTCTGGGATCCCATTTATTCAGATGTTGCAGACATCTATTGCTTTGCCATTGCTTTTTGGTAGTTAGATGGCCACTAATTGTAGCTGAGCACCACACTTGCAATGTTCCTTGAAGTGTAGGTATTACCCTCCCACCTGACACCTCCCACCAAACTGATCTCTACCTTATCCCTCCCAAACAGCTATCTTTCCTCTGACCTCCACAATGTGTGTTCTCTAACCTTCCTCCTTCCCTCCCACACGACTTAAGCCAATACAGACAGTGACAGTCTGTGCCACTTTCTGTATCAGTGATCTGCAATCATATGGTAAAGGGAGAACCATCAGTTCTTCCTTACCATATGAAGGCAGAATAATTCTGCCTCTAGATGTATCAAGAGGATAGCGGGGACCGTAGCATGCACCAGTGTTGTGTACTACCTCAACACACTTTGCTGGGCAAAGTACTGTGTGACGTAGTACCTACGTCCAATTGGTTTAAGGGGTTAAAGATGTCTGCCTCCAGCAATTTATGCCAATGATCATATACGCAATCTCAGTGCAACCACATGATATGGCATCTGACGGTGATCATGTTTAATTGATCACAGTCAGATTTTAAATAGAACTGTGTTTTTGTTTCAGGCAACAGCTCCTATATTGAGTTTAGAGGGCACTTTCCCATCCAGATCACGTCCTATTAGTTAACCCCTGATGCACCCCCATATTTTCATCACCTGGGTGAACTGCCCACATTGCACTGTTGTTAGGACTTCAGGGTGCAGGGGATTTTCTGTTTGATGTGTTTGTCTAAACTACAATGTCCACTAAAATGAACTGGTCAAGATGTAAACTAGTTTCCAAACAAGACAAAACATTTTCCATCTGAACTTGTTTACTTTTCAGGAACTTGTGTATGAAGCGGTAATTTCCTGCAGTCGAGCCCTGTATTTATATTATACACTCAATAAGAAAACCACTTAAAATAAAATATTCATTCATAAGAATCAGCGGTAGGAAATACAAACACATAGTTCAGAATTCATATGGTGAACAGACTTAAAAATATATATTTGCTTTGGACACGTTATCTCTATGAATAACAACAAAATAGCAAAAAGTGATAACATCTGTTCACTACCAAACATGCATGATAATGAGAGAAACATATCCCGGAGTAGGATTTAAAGGGATACTAAAACCAATTTTTTTCTTTCATGGTTCATGGTTTTAAGCAACTTTCTAATTTACTTCTAATATCAATTTTTCTTTGTTATCTTTCTATCTTTAATTTTATTATTATTATTATTATTATTATTATTATTATTGGTTATTTGTAGAGCGCCAACAGATTCTGCAGCACTATAAACATAGGTGGTATACAAGGTAATATTTATAGGGATCAAATGGGTAGAGGGCCCTGCCGAGAGTCGCACTGTAGTCAGCTCTTAAGAAGGTGATCTGCAAACAGTTGGGCTCTTAGGCTTACATGCTAAGGGGTTCAAGGGGATAGCGAGGGAGGAGAGGAACTGGTATAAGGAAAGGTTAGCGTAGGTTGTATCTATCCCTGAACAGTAGAGTCTTTAGGGAGCGCTTAAAGCTTTCAAAACTAGGGGATAGTCTTGTGGAGTGGGGCAGAGAGTTTCACAAGATGGGAGCCAGTCTGGAGAAGTACTGTAAACGGGAATGTAAGGATGTTACAAGAGAGGAGGAGAGTAGGAGGTTGTGAGAAGAGCGTAGGGGATGGAAGGGAGCGTATCTAGAGACAAGGGGGCATATTTATCAAGCTCCAAATGGAGCTTACGCCCCTATTTCCGTGCAAGCCTTCAGGCTCGCCGGAAACAGAAGTTATGAAGCAGCGGTCTAAAGACCGCTGCTCCATAACTTATCCGCTTGCTCTGAGGCCACTGACAGAAATCAACCCAATCGAATACGATCGGGTTGATTGACACCCCCTGCTAGTGGCTGATTGGCAGCGAATCTGCAGGGGGCGGCATTGCACAAGCAGTTCACAAGAACTGCTGGTGCAATGATAAAAGCAGATTGCAAATGCTGTTGGCATTTATCGATGTGCGGCAGACATAATATGCTACTTCGTATCATGTCCGCTCGCACATTGATAAATATGGCCCATGGTCTGAGATATAGGGGGAAGCAGTGCAGTTGAGGGCCTAGTATGTTAGAGTCAGAATTTTGTGTTTAATCCTGGAAGGAGGAGGAAGCCAGTGAAGGGATTGGCAGACAGGTGCAGCAGATGAAGAGCGACGTGTAAGGAATATGAGAAGGAAGATGAGCCTGGCGGAGGCATTCATTATGAATTGTAAAGGAGCTAGGCGGCAGCTAGGGAGACCAGAGTTGCAGTAGTCAAGATGGGAAAGGATGTAAGAGTGGATTCAAATCTTAGTTGTGTTTTGTGTAAGGACATATCTAATTTTAGAGATGTTTTTAAGGTGGAAGCGGCAGGATTTAGCCAAGGACTGAATTTGAGGAGTGAAAGAAAGATCTGAGTCAAATGTGACCCCAATACATCGGGCATGCGGGGTAAGGGTAATGATGCAGTTGTCGACAGTTATAGAGAGATTGGGGTTGGAGATTTTGGAAGAAGGGGGAAAATAAGGAGCTCAGTTTTGGAGAGATTTAGCTTAAGGTAGTGAGAGGACATCCAGGAAGAGATGTGAGAAAGACAGTTAGTGACACGGGTTAGCAGGGAAGGAGATAAGTCTGGTGCAGAGAGGTAGATTTGGGTGTGATCGTCATACAAATGATATTGAAACCCATGGGACTTTATTAAGGAGCATAATAATGACGTGTTGATTGAGAAGAGAATGGGACCAAGGACAGAGCCTTGTGGTACCTCAAGCAAAAATAGTAACGGGGCAGAGGAAGCCCCAGAGAAGACTACACTAAAGGTACGATAAGACAGGTAGGAAAAGAACCACATGAGGGCTGTGTCACAAATGTCACAGGATTTGGAGGATTTGGAGCAAAAGAGGGTGGTCAACAGTATCAAAGGCTGCGGATAGATCAAGGAGGATAAGCAGCTAGAAGTGGCCTTTGGAATTTGCTGTAAGTAGGTTGATGGTAACCTTAACGATTGCTGTCTCTGTGGAGTGTCTCTTGCTATCTTTATTTGAAAAAGCAGGAATGAAAGCTTAAGAGCCGGACCATTTATGGTTCTGAACCTGGGTAGCACTTGCTGATTGGTGGCTAAATGTAAGCACCAATCAGCAAGCACTACCCAGGTGTACAGTGTATATTTACCTATAACAATATCTCAAGAACAATTGACCACACTCAAAGAGACAATGAAGTCTCCTTGTTAAAGTAAAAATCATTAGCAACATATTCAGGGCTTTGATTTTCCACAGCAGTCCAGAGATACACCCCTTTAAAAGCCTCTTTAGTAATTTTATATAATCTGTTCCTGTACTGATAAATCAGTAGCTGAGCTGATGTTGAGGGTTCTAGAGTATGCAGTCTAGCCTCCGGGGGTCAGCATGGTGTCTGTACACGGACACTGGTGTCCGTGACCGGCCCTTGCAGTGTCCGCTGCACATTTTGCAGTGGGAAAGGAGTCCACTGCACATTTTGCAGTGGGGACAATGGGGAGTAACTCGGGAGGACTCGGAGTAGAAGTTAGGACAGATTCCTCCTTGACGTAAGCCAGCAGCGCCATGTTTGGCAGGGTTGGGGCCACGCCAGCGTGAGGACGCTGCTCACAGAGTCAGTCAGTGCGAGCGGGAAAGAGCAGAGTACTTCACACCTCTCAGTGCATAAACAGAAAGGGATAGTTGCATGGTGTGGGCACAATAGTCTACCACTGCAGTGCTTAAAAAAAAAAACCACAAGCAAGAAATCTGAGAGAGTAAGACTACAAGATTTGTAAATCTTTTTACAAAACAATATCTGGTGAGCTTATGATTGGAAACGTACGGCCAGATTATGAGTTTAGCGTTATAAGGGGTGCGGTGCTAGCGTGCACGTTATTCTCACCGCTCACTTTCCTACAGCGCTGGTATTACAAGTTTTCATAAACTCTGCGTTAAAAGTCCAGAAGTGAGCGTAGAGCAAAATTGAGCTCCATACCGCACTCCAATACCAGCGCTGCTTAAGTCAGCGGTAAGCTGGTTGTACGTGCCTGGCACGATTTCCCCATAGACATCAATGGGGAGAGCTGGCTGAGAAAAAGTCTAACACCTGCAAAAAAGCAGCGTAAAGCTCAGTAACGCAGCCCCATTGATTTCTATGGGGCAAGAAAATTTATGTTTACACCTAACACCCTAACATGAACCCCGAGTCTAAACACCCCTAATCTTACACTTATTAACCCCTAATCTGCCGCCCCCGACATCGCCGACACCTACATTATATTATTAACCCCTAATCTGCCGCTCTGGACATTGCCGCCACTATAATAAACATATTAACCACTAAACCGCCGCACTCCCGCATCGCAAACACTAGTTGAATATTATTAACCCCTAATCTTCTGCCCCTAACATCGCCACCACCTACCTACATTTATTAACCCCTAATCTGCCGCCCCCAATGTCGCCGCCACTATACTAAAGTTATTAACCCCTAACCCTAAGTCTAACCCTAACCCCCCCAACTTAAATATAATTAAAATAAATCTAAATGAAACTTACTATTAATAACTAAATAATTCCTATTTAAAACTAAATACTTACCTGTAAAATAAACCCTAAGCTAGCAACAATATAACTAATAGTTACATTGTATCTAGCTTAGGGTTTATTTTTATTTTACAGGCAAGTTTGTATTTATTTTAACTAGGTAGAATAGTTACTAAATAGTTATGAACTATTTAATAACTACCTAGCTAAAATAAATAAAATGTACCTGTAAAATAAAACCTAACCTGTCTTACACTAAAACCTAACCTAACCCTACAATTAAATAAATTCCCTAAATTTAATACAATTAACTAAATTCAATACAATTAGCTAAATTACAAAAAAAAAACCCACTAAATTACAGAAAATAAAAAACAAATTACAATATCTTTAAACTAATTACACCTAATCTAATAGCCCTATCAAAATAAAAAAACCACCCAAAATAAAAAAAACCTAGCCTAAATTAAACTACCAATAGCCCTTAAAAGGGCCTTTTGCGGGGCATTGCCCCAAAGAAATCAGCTCTTTTACCTGTCAAAAAAAATACAAACAACCACCTCAACAGTAAAACCCACCACCCACACAACCAACCCCGCAAATAAAAGCCTAACTAAAAAAACCTAAGCTCCACATTGCCCTGAAAAGGGCATTTGGATGGGCATTGCCCTTAAAGGGACAGTATACACTCATTTTCATACTGCATGTAATATACACTACTATAAAGAATAAGATGCACAGATACTGATATAAAAATCCAGTATAAAATGGTTTAAAAACGTACTTAGAAGCTTTCAGTTTAGCTCTGTTGAAAAGGCAGTTGGAAAGCCCACTGCAAGTGGGAAATAAGACACTCCCCCTTCTTTTGCATATGAAAAAACCCTTTACACAAACAGCTGGAGAAGGTAGCTGACGGTATTCAAATAAAACTTTGGGGCTTGGTTAGGAGTCTGAAAATCAGAGCAATGTTCTTTAAAAATAAGCAAAATTATACATTTTTTTAAAAAAAAACAACTTTATGGGCTTTATAAATAGATCATCTACAAAACATTTATGCAAAGAAAAAATGAGTGTATAATGGCCCTTTAAAAGGGCATTTAGCTCTATTGCAACCCAAACCCCTAATCTAAAAATAAAACCCACCCAATACACCCTTAAAAAATCCTAACACTAACCCCCGAAGATCCACTTACAGTTTTGAAGATAGTATTCTATCAGCCAATTGGAATCTAAGGAACGCCATCTTGGATGACGTCATTTAAAAGAACCTTCATTGTAGAAGAAGCCGTCAATTGAGGAGGATGCTCCGCGCCGGATGTCTTGAAGATGGAGACGCTCCGTTTCGGTAGGATGAAGATGGAAGATGCCGTCTGGATGAAGACCTCTGCCGGTCAGGAGGACCACTTCTGCCAGCTTGGATGAAGATTTCTCCAGGCTTCGTTGAGGACTTCTTGCCGCTTGGATGAAGACTTCTCCCGGCTTCTTTGAGGATGGATGTCCGGTCTTCAAAACTTCATTTTTCCATGAATCTCTGGTGAGTCCTACAATGTGCACTTCCAGTCCTCAGAATTGGAAAAATCTTTCTGAATTCAATTAAAGGAAGGTGTGTGCATGCTTGGTAGGGGCGGTAAAAAATGTGTCAAAGTTATTTTACGAATGATTTTATATTGCAATCTTAAAGTATGCTCTTAAATCAAGGAATTATTCTTTTACACAAATGTTTTAAAATTTAATTTAATTTTTTTTATAAATAGCGGACCATTCTTGCCGCTATGCCTTCTTCAACATTGGAGCTATCACAATGTGAACAATAACACAATTCTATATTGAAAAATATTGAAATTAGGAGATCTTAAAATTCCCTATTACGTTGCATGGGCAACATCAATTTTGGTGATTTGCCATCCACTCGGCCACAAGTTATTTTTAATTTATTAAACTTTATTTATAAAGTGCCAACATCTGCAGCACTGTCCATGGGTACACAAGATACAACAAATTATACAATAATTTCAAGAAACAAAATTTATCTAACAAACCCAGGGGGAATTAAGACCCTCATTTACAATCTAGAAGTTATCGACTTAATATGGACAACAAAATAGACACATCAAATTCAACTTAAAGGGACATTAAACACTTTTGAGATGGTAATATAAAATGATAAATCGTATATATAAAAAAACCTCTGCAATATACTTTCATTGTTTATTTTGTCCCCTTTTTCTGTAATCCCATTCTGAAATTATGAGTTTTTCAGTTCCTTTTAGAAATGGAAGTGCAGAACACTGTTATATTGCACACAGCCATTGGCTGCACACTCTAGTGACCGATTTATAACTGTCCCTAATTGGCCACAGCAGAGAAGGTAACCTAAGTTACAACATGGCAGCTTCTATTATTATATAGACATTAAAACTTTGTCATTATGTAAACAACTAATGAAACTTTAAAACATACATCTACATGTTATTCTCAAACTAATCTTTTCTTTAAATGCATCATTCTATAAAGCATTTGTTTAGTGTTTAATGTCCCTTTAACAAAGGCAAATCTGGCATTTTTGACACGTTTGAGAGTATTCCAAAAAGATTTTGAATAATTCTATTATCTTGCGCTTGTGCATTAAACTCTGAAATGGTCACTAAGGCCAGTTTAGATGTATATGAATATATGGTCTAGATTAATTAAAACTATATTCATCAATATTGTATAGTTCATTGATAGTGGGCGGGATAGAAATGAACATATGTATTAAATCGACATATACGTAATATTTCCTACAGCTAACAAGATCTGTAAGAAAATCACATCTGTAATCTAGTAATGGCATCTAGCAATCCTGTACTTAAAATCTTTCTTTTTATTTTATGCTCACATTTTCATGATTTGTAAATTACAGTAATCCTAAACCTACCTAGGTATGCTATTAAACAAAGGATACCAATTGAATGATGCAAATTAGATAACAGAAGTCAATTAGAAAGTTGAGAAAAATTGCATGCTCTATCTGAATCATGAAAGAAAAAGTATGGTTTCATGCCCATTAAAACACATTTGATATTCAATTACAGCATTTCATATAATTAATTGTTTCTGTTTCCTAACAAATTTATTTGCAATATGCATCTTCCCTTTTCATAAAAAAGAAATGATCAAGCGTAGGACACCTTGATTCACTTGTACCCACTTCCTGTTTCCATCAAATGTGGAAACACTGGAATATTTTCCTGAAAATGTATGTGAAACATTTGATGTATGTAAAATTATCAGGGTGTTGAATTCAAACACATAATAATGTTCTTATTTTACTAAACTGATGATCGCATTAATACTTTAAATGTTTAGAAATAGTTGCACAATGTATATCATGAATGGCTGTATCTATATCTCATTTTCTTTATCTTCCATTGCCATGAGTAAATAATATCATCATACCTAGACATGATGCTTACAGATCTATTCTGCCCAGCCAGTTGCATTACTTAAATGATTAATTTTTCCATAATATTTCCTGCTAAATTTGTTTGTTAAAGGGACAGTCCAGGGTCGACTCCAAGGGGTGGCATTAGGTGGCAATGTCCACCTAAATCGAATGCTGTGTACCCTCAAAAAATATTGATATGATCATACGCTTTAAAAATAATAAATAAAATAATGAATTGTTATGTAATGTTCCATGTTGGGGGCGGAGTTAGCTGCCGAACTGTGAGGTTGCATCACGCATCTGCAAGAAGCTCCGTGTCTTAACCTCTTATTTGGAATTGGAAGTTAATTAGAGACTTTTTGGACTTGTCTTTAACACTATTAATTTTACCTATCGTGAGTTACTCATTTTCTTAAACAATAGACCATGATAAGAATATGATTGTATCATATAAATATGTCTATAAATTGCACCATTTATAGATTTATATTTATATGACACAATCATATTCTTATAGGTTCACAGTACATAAGTTGTATTAAGTAGCCTGATATCCGTTAGTTATTGCGAAACCGGTATAGCTAAATCTAATCTACAAAATTACCAGTACCTGAAAACCTAGTGTACTCACTCCTATTGCAAACTAAGAGGTTAATTGCATTGGGGGGTTTGGGTGCATGACTGTTTAGGGGACATGATTAAGATTTGAGAATGAGTTTAAGGGTTTTGGATCACGGTGATTAAGGGGTGAATTGTTTTTAAGGAGCTATTGCACTGGGGGTCACAAGTTTAATGGCTCTGTTTTAGTGCACTGCAAAGGATTTAGACTTCATTCTTTTACCTAGTGATTTAGCACATATTCTCCAAATGTTAATAGTGGGGGATAAGCCGGCCAGAAGCTACACTTTCTTGCAGAATATGTAGGTCTGCTCTTATTTTGACTCTCATACATGCTTTGTAAATGCGTGCCCCCTCGTGAAAAAAAATGCCCCCCCCCATTTCATTTGTTCTGGAGCCGACCCTGGGACAGTCTACTCCAGAATTTTTATTGTTTAAACAGATAGAAAATCCACCCATTCCCCAGTTTTGCATAACCAACACTGTTATATTAATATACTATTTATCTCTGTGATTACCTTGTATCTAAGCCTCGGTAGTCTGTCCCCTTATTTTAGTTCTTTTGACAGACACGCATTTTAGCCAATCAATGCTTACTTCTAGGTAACTCCACATGCCTTAGCACAATATTATCTATATGGCACACATGAACTAATGTCCTCTAGCTGAGATAAGAGGGTGCCTTCAAGGGCTTAGAAATTAGCATATGAGTCTACCTAAGTTTTGATTTCAACAAAAAATACAGAGGGAAAAATGCAAATTTAATGATAAAAGTAAATTGGGAAGTTTTTTTAAAATTGCATGCCCTATCTGAATCATGAAAGTTTAATTTTGATTAGACTGTCCTTTTAATATGCATAAATAAATACATAAATAAAATAAAAATAAAACTGAGTTAATAGTTATAATAAATAAAATAATTGAAATACTACTGTTAATCAACACTTCCAAATACCCCACAGTCTTTTCTAAAATTACTTTTCAATATCTTAGTAGGAAAGGGTGCAGACTGCCTTTGGGTCGATTACAATTGTCATGCTACTTTGCCCTTTCGCTTGTGCGCAAACACTGCTAGAAGTACAAACACGTGTGCTGATTCCCGGACTTTGGATATCGCAACCACTTAAGGTCTTCTCCTCCATAGACTTTAATGGAGCGAGCTAATCCAACACCACGTTAGACCTACAGCTCTAAACCCAAAGGTAGTTATGAATGCTTCACATTCCAATGTTCTTCACATAAAACAATATATATAAATATATATATATATATATATATATATATATATATATATATATATATATATATATATATATATATACTGTATATTAGGTAAGGCGAAAAATAAAAAAAATGAAATCAATTTTAAGACATTTGTTCATTTTGAATTTCAAATGTTTGTACAACATTCTAACGTTTGTTTAATGTAATAGTATTTCTAACGCTATCTTTAAATGTAATATTCGAATTATACAATATTTGAAAAAGAAAAATTTGAATTAATATATTTGTATCTTTATGTATCAATTTACTAAATTACCTATCACATGAACTATTAAACTTCTGAATAGTATTTGTTAAATTGAATGTTTCATTCAAAATTTCAAATGTGGATATTCATTCCAATCATGAGCATTAAAAAAAGTAACATTCAAAAACAAGGAAAAACATTAGATTAGAGAACTTTGATAGATTTTCTTATCAACATTTGATTGTCTAAAATGAATGTCTACAGGACTATTCGTTCTAGCAAGCAAATTACACTTTTACCACATTTGCCCATCCCTAATATATATCTATAGCTATATATTTATGAATATGTATATATCTATACAAATATATATATAGCAATATATATTTAAAAATACTAAGAACTTTTTCTACTATGGGAAGAATATTAAACAAATACACAGTAACACACGCTATAAAATATTAAAATTGAATACAAATTATTTGTCATGTTTTAAGGTATTTGAGTGGAAACACACATATTTCGACAAATAAATCTCAGGTGTTAGAAAAAAACAAGTCAATCAAAGAGATTTTACCTAGCGATACATACATACATGTCTAAATATATATATATGTGTGTGTACATATATAAATTTATGTATTTATATGTGTATACGTATCTGTATTTACAGACAACTATACACATATAAATACATTAATACATATATATATATATATATATATATATATATATATATATGTATCCAAGGAGGTATAAGCACTCACAGTAACATCCAATATGGAAATCCAAAATGCCCGGGGTGCTTTTAAAAGTATAATACAGTCATCCAAAAGTAAAAAAGCACTCACCGGGTCTTTATGCAAACAAGTAGTTTAATGTGACGTTTCGGGGTGACACCCCGTCTTCCGACAATTTTATTACAGACAAAATAAGTTACTCACCCTTTATAACTGTGTCCCGCTCCCAAATGTGTCTCTGCTGATAGCGTACCGGAAGTCAGACAGCCGCGCTGTGAACCACCGCGTCATCGGTGCGTCATCGGTTGTCATGGCGACCAGGACGCTCATCAGCAATCTGTGTCAAAACTAAAAACAACACTGTATAAACCTCGAGAAGGTATATATAACCAAGATTCTCACACAAAATATGGCAGTTTGGAAAAGAGCAGCATTGTACATCAAGCCTAATCTGTATATCGTAAGAAAGGGGGGAATTAAGTCTCACAGATCTTTACATAACAGCATAAATTGTATAAACCGAGCTACCTAAAGCCTCCGTAAAATAGATCTGTAGTATAAGTGAGGGATATAAATATTAAACGGGGATATATTAATCCTAACTCCGTATATTTATAGTAAGAGGAACCTTTATGTATTGGCCCCTGGTATATAAGTATGCAATTAGCACAATCCTACTATTTTTCTATGTACAGAGGGTATACCATATACGCTGCTCATATATTCCAGGTGATAATTAAATGGAGGCCAGGTCATAGTAACTATCTGCTTAAGTGATGCAAATTCTGATCCAGCCCTATAGTAGTGGCATAGGAGGCATAAAGTCTACCCTGTATCTAGGGTCATAATCAAGGATAAAGAACATAAAAAACATAAAAAACATAAGAAACACAGAAAAGGTGGTGGCAGCGACATATTGTAAACTTGCTGGTCAAAAGAAACCAACTTCATGGCGTAATTAATCAAAGAAAACAATGCCAATCCAAATTGACATTCAGTCCTTGAGGGGCCATAGTGCCCAGGTTGAAGATCCACCTGGACTCTCGTTGTAGTAATAGTCTCCCTCTATCACCTCCTCTCACAAGTGGGGGCACATGGCCAATAATTATGTATTTTAAATCAGAAACTGAATGTTTGGCCATGGCAAAATGTCTGGCCACTGGCTGGTCAGAGTCCCCACGGTCAATGGCCGTTCTAATGGCTGACCTGTGGTTGGCCATCCTGGTCCGCAGATCATCAATGGTCTTGCCCACATAGAATAAGCCACATACACAGTGTAGTAAATACACTATGTATTTAGTGGTACATGCCACACGATGCTTGATGTTGAAGATCCTGTTTTTATATGGATGTCTGAAGGTTTTCCCAGTTGTCAGGCCATTACAAGTGGTGCATCCAAGGCAGCGGAAACAACCAGGTTTGGCATGTAGCCACGTCTCCTTCATGTAACATCCCCTGGGATCTGTTTTGATTAGTTGGTCTCTCAAGGACCTGGCTCTCCGAAAGCCAATTCTCGGTGGTGGTAATCCAAAAAATGGCAGATCTCTATCAGTGGCCACAACAGACCAATGTTTTCGTACACCTTCAACAATCCCTGGTTTGTCAATGTCGAAAGTTGTAAGGAATGTCATTCTCTTATCCATCTCATTAGATGTTTTCTGGACCAATAGATCTGCTTGTTGGAATTTTAATACATCCAATTTTCTCTGTTCCAAGTCATGTTGCTTGTATCCTCTCTGGATGAATCTTGACTCCATCTCAAGCATTTGTTGCTCTCTGAGGCTCTCATCAGTGTTGTTTCTTGCTGTCCTGGTGAATTGGGAGGTTGGTAATGCACGTTTAAGAGCAGGGGGGTGACAGCTTTGTGCGTGCAATAGAGAGTTGCGATCCATGTCTTTAGTATGCAAGGTTGTTAACAGGCGTCCCTCTCTTTTAAAAATTCTTAAGTCAAGGAAGTCCACACTAGTGGTATTGCATACCATCTTGAATTTAATTGTTGGGTGGGCATTGTTCACATTCAGAAACCAATTTAGTAGATCCTCCTCCGTGCCATTCCACAGCAGGAAGAGATCATCTATATATCTCTTGTAACAAGTAACTCTTGCATCTTGGAATAATGGCATGCCCACCGTTTCGAATTCCGCCATAAAAAGGTTAGCGTATGTGGGGGCTACGTTTGACCCCATGGCCGTTCCTGCAATTTGCAGGAAGAATTCTCTCTCGAATCGAAAATAATTCATTTCCAAGCAGGCGGACAGGAGTTCTTGTATTACTTCAATAGGAGGACCCACATATGGAAATTTCGCCAGTTGTCTACAAGTGGCCTGGATGCCTTCATTGTGTGGTATTATCGTATATAAGCTGGTCACATCCATGGTGACCAGCAATGTATTTTCTTGGACATCCGTAATTGTGTTAAGGATCCTAATCATTGAACTGGAGTCCAGTAGAAAGGAGTCCATACTTCTAACCAGTGGTTGAAGTATGGTGTCAAGGTAAATAGCAATAGGCTGGAGCAAGGAGCCTATCGCTGACACTATAGGCCTCCCAGGAGGGCACGTCATACTTTTATGGATCTTAGGGTGTGTATATATAACCGGTACCCTAGGATACTGGACTGTCATAAATCCTAGTGCATTTTTATCTACGCAGTTGGCTGTATGCATGTTATAAAGCATATTGTCCAGTTTTTTCTTAAATGCATCGGTAGGATCACCTCTAAGTTTTCTATAGGTCTCCTGATCCATCAGTTGTCGCATCACCTCGATTTTATAGTCAGTGTAGTTCTGGATGACAATTGCACTCCCTTTGTCCGCCTCATGAGGACAATCAAGTTGTTTTCTTGCAGACTAAGTAATGCTCCCCTTTCTTTCCTAGTAAGATTATGTCTGAACTGTCCCCTTCTTTGTTCTGGGTTGGATGATTCGTGTTTTAACATTCTCGTGAAGGTCTTGATAGAAGGATTATAACTTATAGGGTCAAAATCGCTCTTCCCTCTCAGTGTCCTCTTGGGTTGTTCCTGACATTCACTGAAATATTCTTTTAATCTCAGATTTCTAGAGAATTTATGAATATCAATGAAAAGTTCAAACTCATCACACTTGGCTGTAGGAATAAAAGACAAGCCGTTGTTTAAGACCTTCTTCTCATCCTCAGTCAGTACATAATCACTCAAATTGACTACTAGGTTCTCCTGGTTCGTCCCCTCCTGGGGGGTCTGGGTGGCAGGTCGAAACCTCCCTCGCCTGGTCTGGCTCTTCATCCTTCCCCGTTTTTTGACCTAGTTGTCATTCCCCCTCTGTGTCCCATTTGTACTTGTGTGGGGGTTGAGGATGCTTGATTTCCATCTGAGTCAGAGCTATTTCCTGAGCTATCCACGGACTCAAAGGGTTTCTTCTTATAGAATCTCTGACGCCAGGGTCTGTTAGTGCGGTACTGTGCTCTCTCCTCTGGTCCCAATTGCCATCTGTAGACACTTTTATTTTTATAATCATTCGTCACATCCTCCAATTTATGATTTTTGAATGTGATTAATTCATCCTCATACTTTTTGATGTCATCCTTAAGTTTGCCCAGCCAGTTTTGGTCTTTTTCAGCCTCTAATGTTGGTAAATGTTGTCCCTCATATTTAGATGTTTCAGCTTTATTTATTTCCAACAATCTAGAGACCTGGATCACAAGTAGTACCAGGTCCAGGGAGCATTTATTCAGTATATTACACCACTTTAGGCAGAACTCAGGATTGTTCCTGCCTATAGTGGGGACATTCTTAATCCGAAAGCCCCTAGGAATAAATTTCTTGCGGTGGTACTCTGAAAGGTACGCTCCATGCAATTCATAATCTATTCCTTTTCTCTTAATTTTTATCAATTTTTCATAGATACTTTTTGTTTGTTCAGCAATTACCCTGTGTGGTATTGTTGCAAAGCGTATCCGGGACGCATCTTCTTCTGTAAAGAAAACTCTTCTGCGCCCTGTATCTCATCCCCCAAGTTCTGTGCTGTATCAATCCCTTCTGCCATAATATATTATATACAGTGAACACAAACTCCCAATTAAAAACAAATATAGAAAAAGATAAAGAGAGCCTCAGGAGTCACAGTCCAATTGTTCAAGGTGTTGGGTGCTATTACAAACAGTACATATGTATCCAAGGAGGTATAAGCACTCACAGTAACATCCAATATGGAAATCCAAAATGCCCGGGGTGCTTTTAAAAGTATAATACATCCAAAAGTAAAAAAGCACTCACCGGGTCTTTATGCAAACAAGTAGTTAAAGGTGACGTTTTGGGGTGACACCCCGTCTTCAGACAATTTTATTACAGACAAAATAAGTTACCCTTTATAACTGTGTCCCGCTCCCAAATGTGTCTCTGCTGATGGCGTACCGGAAGTCAGACAGCCGCGCTGTGAACCACCGCGTCATCGGTTGTCATGGCGACCAGGACGCTCATCAGCAATCTGTGTCAAAACTAAAAACAACACTGTATAAACCTCGAGAAGGTATATATAACCAAGATTCTCACACAAAATATGGCAGTTTGGAAAAGAGCAGCATTGTACATCAAGCCTAATCTGTATATCGTAAGAAAGGGGGGAATTAAGTCTCACAGATCTTTACATAACAGCATAAATTGTATAAACCGAGCTACCTAAAGCCTCTGTAAAATAGATCTGTAGTATAAGTGAGGGATATAAATATTAAACGGGGATATATTAATCCTAACTCTGTATATTTATAGTAAGAGGAACCTTTATGTATTGGCCCCTGGTATATAAGTATGCAATTAGCACAATCCTACTATTTTTCTATGTACAGAGGGTATACCATATACGCTGCTCATATATTCCAGGTGATAATTAAATGGAGGCCAGGTCATAGTAACTTTCTGCTTAAGTGATGCAAATTCTGATCCAGCCCTATAGTAGTGGCATAGGAGGCATAAAGTCTACCCTGTATCTAGGGTCATAATCAAGGATAAAGAACATAAAAAACATAAAAAACATAAAAAACATAAGAAACACAGAAAAGGTGGTGGCAGCGACATATTGTAAACTTGCTGGTCAAAAGAAACCAACTTCATGGCGTAATTAATCAAAGAAAACAATGCCAATCCAAATTGACATTCAGTCCTTGAGGGGCCATAGTGCCCAGGTTGAAGATCCACCTGGACTCTCGTTGTAGTAATAGTCTCCCTCTATCACCTCCTCTCACAAGTGGGGGCACATGGTCAATAATTATGTATTTTAAATCAGAAACTGAATGTTTGGCCATTGCAAAATGTCTGGCCACTGGCTGGTCAGAGTCCCCATGGTCAATGGCCGTTCTAATGGCTGACCTGTGGTTGGCCATCCTGGTCCGCAGATCATCAATGGTCTTGCCCACATAGAATAAGCCACATACACAGTGTAGTAAATACACTATGTATTTAGTGGTACATGTCACACGATGCTTGATGTTGAAGATCCTGTTTTTATATGGATGTCTGAAGGTTTTCCCAGTTGTCAGGCCATTACAAGTGGTGCATCCCAGGCAGCGGAAACAACCAGGTTTGGCATGTAGCCACGTCTCCTTCATGTAACATCCCCTGGGATCTGTTGTTTCCGCTGCCTGGGATGCACCACTTGTAATGGCCTGACAACTGGGAAAACCTTCAGACATCCATATAAAAACAGGATCTTCAACATCAAGCATCAAGCATCGTGTGACATGTACCACAGGTCAGCCATTAGAACGGCCATTGACCGTGGGGACTCTGACCAGCCAGTGGCCAGACATTTTGCCATGGCCAAACATTCAGTTTCTGATTTAAAATACATAATTATTGACCATGTGCCCCCACTTGTGAGAGGAGGTGATAGAGGGAGACTATTACTACAACGAGAGTCCAGGTGGATCTTCAACCTGGGCACTATGGCCCCTCAAGGACTGAATGTCAATTTGTATTGGCATTGTTTTCTTTGATTAATTACGCCATGAAGTTGGTTTCTTTTGACCAGCAAGTTTACAATATGTCGCTGCCACCACCTTTTCTGTGTTTCTTATGTTTTTTATGTTTTTTATGTTTTTTATGTTCTTTATCCTTGATTATGACCCTAGATACAGGGTAGACTTTATGCCTCCTATGCCACTACAATAGTGCTGGATCAGAATTTGCATCACTTAAGCAGATAGTTACTATGACCTGGCCTCCATTTAATTATCACCTGGAATATATGAGCAGCGTATATGGTATACCCTCTGTACATAGAAAAATAGTAGGATTGTGCTAATTGCATACTTATATACCAGGGGCCAATACATAAAGGTTCCTCTTACTATAAATATACGGAGTTAGGATTAATATATCCCCGTTTAATATTTATATCCCTCACTTATACTACAGATCTATTTTACGGAGGCTTTAGGTAGCTCGGTTTATACAATTTATGCTGTTATGTAAAGATCTGTGAGACTTAATTCCCCCCTTTCTTACGATATACAGATTAGGCTTGATGTACAATGCTGCTCTTTTCCAAACTGCCATATTTTGTGTGAGAATCTTGGTTATATATACCTTCTCGAGGTTTATACAGTGTTGTTTTTAGTTTTGACACAGATTGCTGATGAGCGTCCTGGTCGCCATGACAACCGATGACGCGGTGGTTCACAGCGCGGCTGTCTGACTTCCGGTACGCCATCAGCAGAGACACATTTGGGAGCGGGACGCAGTTATAAAGGGTGAGTAACTTATTTTGTCTGTAATAAAATTGTCTGAAGATGGGGTGTCACCCCGAAACGTCACATTAAACTACTTGTTTGCATAAAGACCCGGTGAGTGCTTTTTTACTTTTGGATGACTATATATATATATATATATATATATATATATATATATATATATATTATTACTATTATTATTATTATCAGTTATTTGTAGAGTGCCAACAGATTCCGCAGCGCTATAAACAAATGCGGAGTACAACAAAACAATTATAGGGATCAAATGGGTAGAGGGCCCTGCCAAGAGTTGCACTGTTGTAGTCAGCTCTTAAGAAGGTGATCTACAAACAGCTGGACTCTTAGGCTTACATGCTAAGGGGGTTCAGGGGATAGCAATGGAGGAGAGGAACTGGTATAAAGAAAGGTTAGCGTAGGTTGTATGCATCCCTGAACAGTAGAGTCTTTAGGGAGCGCTTGAAGCTTTTAAAACTAGAAGAGAGTCTTGTGAAGCGAGGCAGAGAGTTCCACAAGATGGGAGCCAGTCTGGAGAAGTCCTGTAAATGGGAGTGTGATGAGGTGAGAAGAGAGGAGGAGAGTAGGAGGTTGTGAGCAGAGCGAAGGGGACGGGAGGGAGAGTATCTGGAGACAAGGTCTGAGATATAGGGAGGAGCAGTGCAGTTGAGGGCTTTGTATGTAAGAATGAGAATTTTGTGTTTGATCCTAGAGGCAAGAGGAAGCCAGTGAAGGAATTGGCAGAGAGGTGCAGCAGATGAAGAGCGATGTGTAAGGAAGATGAGCCTGGCAGAGGCATTCATTATGGATTGTAAAGGAGCTAGGCGGCAGGTGGGGAGACCAGAGAGGACAGAGTTGCAGTAATCGAGGCGGGAAATAATGAGAGAGTGGATTAAAATCTTAGTTGTGTCTTGTATAAGGCGGTGTCTAATTTTAGAGATGTTTTTAAGGTGGAAGCGGCAGGCTTTAGAGAATGACTAAATGTGAGGAGTGAAAGAAAGATCTGAGTCAAATGTGACCCCGAGACATCGGGCTTGCAGGGTAGGGTTAATGATGGAGTTGTCAATAGTTATAGAGAGATTGGTGGTGGAGAGTTTAGAAGAAGGGGGGAAAATAAGGAGCTCAGTTTTGGAGAGATTCAGCTTGAGGTAGTGAGAGGACATTCAGTTAGAGATGTGAGAGAGACAGTTAGTATATACTGTATATATATATGCATTGGAGCCCTTTGCAGTTAAGTAAATGAAATCATGTAAGAGCATATTTATGCAATATTCATATTTAATAAATGTTTTAACTTTGTTTTTAATGTAAATATTTCACATTCTGACGTTCTTCACAAAGCAAAATAAGTTCTATGTATATAAATGTATATAAATATAATATTGGCACCCTTGGTAAATATGATCAAAGAAGGCTTTAATTGCCTATATTATTTAACCTTTTGATCTTTTGTTCAAGTACACAAAAATACTCTTGAATATCAAACAAATGCAAACACAACACAGTAATAAAAAAAAAATCTTTGTTAAATATATGTGTGCCACAATTATTGGCACCCTTTCAGTCAATAGTTTCTGCTACCTCCCTTTGCCAAGATAAAAGCTGTGAGTCTTTGCATATAATGCCTGATGAGGTTGGAAAATACATGGCAAGGGATCTGAGATCATTCCTCCATACAGAATCTCTCCAGATCCTTCAAATTCCGAGGCTGATGCTGGTGGACTCTCCTCTTCAGTTCACTCCACAGGTTTTCTATAGGGTTCAAGTCAGGGTTCTGGGATAGCCATGGCAGGACCTTGATTTTGTAGTCAGTAAACCATTTTTGTGTTGATTTTGATGTATGTTTTGGATCATTGTCCTGCTGGAAGATCCAACCACGGCAAATGTTATGCTTTCTGGCAGAGGCATCCAGGTGTTCATTTAATATCTGTTGATATTTGATAGAGTTTTCTCCTCTGGCAAAAAAACAGCCCCAAAACATTAAAGAACCACCACAATATTTAACCGTGGGCATGAGGTACTTTTCCATATAGCTAACTCTCTGTGTGCGCCAAACCCACCTCTGGTGTTTATTGCCAAAAAGCTCTATTTTGGTTTCATTTGTCCATAGAACCTGATCACATTTAAAGTTCCAGTAGTGTCTTGCAAACTGAAGACGAGTGAGTTTGTTTTTGGATGAGAGTAGAGGCTTTTTTCGTGAAAACCTTCTAAACAACTTGTGGTGATATAGGTTGATGTCGGATTGTAGTTTTTGAGACACAACTAACTTCTGCAATTCTCCTGCTGTGATCCCTGGAGATATTTTGGCCACTCTAACCATCCTCTTCACAGTGCATTGAGACAATATAGACACACGTCCTCTTCAAGGTTGATTCATAATATTTCCAGTTGACTTTAACTTCTTAATTTTTGCCCTGATGGTGGAAATGAGCATTTTCAATGCTTTTGCTATTTTCTTATAGCCACTTCAAATTTTGTGAAGCTCAACAACATTTTGCCGCACATAACAGCTATATTCCTTGGTCTTACCCATTATGATGAATGACTAAGGGAATTTGGCCTATGTTGTTACCACATATTTATACCCCTGTGAAACAGGAAGTCATTGTGGAACAATTTACTGTTCCTAGTCACCCAGGTGTACTAAAAAAATGTAAAATATATATAGGAAAATATATTTTTCTTAGATGAATTCATAGGGGTGCCAATAATTGTGGCACACATATATTTAACAAATATTTTTTAATTTTGGATAAACCTGTGTTGTGTTTGCAATTGTTTGAGAGCATTTATGTGTATTTTTTCAACAAAAGATCAAAATGTTAAACAATAAAGGCAATTTTCCACAACCTTCTTTGCTCATATTTACCAATATTAGTGGAGGGCACTAGATATATATATATAAATTTTAAAAAATTGTGCAAAGAAACGTCAAAAATATTATTTTATGAATAAATAGAACATATTCTGATATGTGAAGAACATTGTAATGTGTAATATTTATATTTTTATGTCGGGTTAGAGTCTTTGAGAATATGCTATTGTGTTTGCTCGTGAGTAGGGTTTTTCCCACTTTTTTGCTTCTTTGCCTTTTATGGGGGAATTTGTTAACATGCAACGATATTTGAAGTTCAGCTTTTTACGCGGGTTGGGTTAGTGCAACTTTTTACTTCCAACTTGTAATATGCGTGCAAAAACCTTACTTTTAGCGGAGTTAGCTTGTGAGCAGCAGCGTTAAATAACGCTCCACTTTTAATCTGGCCCTATCTGTTTCACGGCTCTGATGCACAAAAAAGGTCTTAGAGAGAACACTGGTCTCCACTTGTGCAAAGATGATGCATACTAAATTGTTTTGTGCTTGAGTGAACGCGTTACTTTCAACTTGTAATATGGGCGCAAGTTAGCGCTGTCACGATATTGCTTATTGTGACTTGCGCTAATATGAAGTGCCACTTGTTATCTAGCCGTATGTGTTTAATTCTCCCATAACGTTTGCATCATGAGAGTAAAATCCAAAAAGAGAATAATTTGAAAAAGCACATTCTTCCATCTCTAGAGTCTATTGCAGATACAAAATAAATATATACTTACACTTTAGTCAAACTAACAGTCTAAAAAACAAAATACAAAAATGTATAAATAAAAGTTATTAATTGTACTTTAATCCACAACCACATGTGTGAATAAAAATGCTGAAAATTCATCATTTCAATAATCAGTTTGACTGTCTTTACTTTGTATTAAAATATTTTGGATATTCTGTTATTTCTAACAGCAGGACACAAAATAATTTTGGTTCCTTTAATATACAGAGTAAACCTAACTGTTTAATAAGACTTTGAAAAGAACTACAACCAATGGTTTGATAACCACATTGAAATTAGCAGCTGGCAGTAATATTATCAAACTGAGACTGCATGCTCGGGCTGGCAGATTAAGAGGTGCTGAAAGAAAACAGATAAATTCCTTTAGATTTTAAAGTTCATTAAAGGAACATAAAAGCTAAACAAAACATTATTCAGATATATCTTACATTTGTAAATAACTTTCAAATTAACTTCTTGTTTCTGGTGAGTTCTTGTAAATATCATCACTGCTGATGTGATTAAAAGCATGACCAGCCCAGTTATTTTTATTGTGGCTTAAAGGGACAGTAAAGTCAAAATTAAACTGTCATAATTAAAGGACAGTCAAGTCCAAAATAAACTTTCATAACTAAAATAGGGCATGTCATTTTAAACAACTTTCCAATTTACTTTTATCACTAATTTTGCTTTGTTCTCTTGGTATTCTTATTTGAAAGCTAAACCTAGGTTCATATGCTAATTTCTTAGACCTTGAAGGCCGTCTCTAATCTGACAGTTTTTTACCACTAGAGGGCATTAGTTCATGTGTTTCATATAGATAACATTGAGCTCACGCACGTGAAGTTACCTAGGAGTGAGCACTAATTGGCTAAAATGAAAGTCTGTCAAAAGAATTGAAATAAGTGGGCAGTTTGCAGAAGCCTAGATATAAGGCAGTTACAGAGGTAAAACATGTTTTATTATAACTGTGTTGGTTATGCAAAACTGGGGAACGGTATTAAAGGGAATATCTATCTTTTTAAACAACAACTCTGGTGTTGACTGTCCCTTTAAGATAGAGGGGCCGATTTATGAAGGTGCAAGCGGACATAATTTGGGCTCCTGCTGCTATTGGGGGTGGTGGCTACTCCTTAGGAGTAGAGCGACTGGGTAGTAGGGCCGTCCCCTTGGCCTTGTGGCATCGTCCCTGGACTTCAGCCACATGCTGCTTTTGGGGGGGAAATCCAGCCTAAAGAGGCAATAGGGCAATTATGGCTACCAATGTGCCAAATGTTCTCCATACGCTTCGGGTGTTGATTGCTGAGGACTTCCGAGAGAAGATTGGTTTGGCTCATGTCCAGCAAGTTGTTTTGGAGGGTGTTTTGAAGATGCCAAGAGCAAGTTTGCATTGTGTTCAGTCTTTCCCTTCAAGAGGGATTTTTTATGTGGCTTTCACGGATGAGCATCATTTACAGACCTGCTCTCAATGGACTATTGATACGGCTGCTGCTTAGAATTGGTGGGCATGATATTTGTTGCCTGTGTACAGAGGGAGAGAAGACTCCCGGTGACAGTACATATGTACAATCCGCGGGTCACTGATGTGGAAATTCGCCTAATTCTTTGTCGCTACTTTGATGATGTTCAAGGAGGTAGCAAGCTGAAGAATCAGTTTGGGACTTTTAATGGAAAGCCCAGGCTCTGGGTGCGTTTTGTGCCAGATGAATTAGGTATTGGTGGAAAGAAACACCCTCCACAGACTTTCGCCATTGGTGGAAATAGAGGTTTCCTATATTATGATTACATGCCTCTTTTTTGCCGTAGTTGCAACCTGTTTGGTCATATTGCTGAAAATTGCCCAGGTGCCAGATGTCGAAATTGCGGTGAGGAGGATCATCTTGTTGCCCACTGCAGTAAACACCGGACCTGTGACCTGTGTGGTTCTTCAAGTCATCTGTGCAGGATGTGTCCTTTGATGATGCTGCAGGGGTTTAAAAGAGTGAAGCCTTCCTACGCTGCTGTTTCAAAAAATACATCTTCAGTTGCGGTTGAGCCATCTGTGAATGAGGAGGAGGTCTCTGATGAGGCATGGAACTGTATATTACCTCTTTTGTGTAAGAAATCTGCAGTTGGGGTCCCTGTCGGAGAGGTGTCTGATGCTCCTGTGGTGGTTCCTGTGGCTCAGAAGGTGGAGGAAATCCAATCTAATTGTAATGGATGTCTTTCTTTTCAGAACTCATGTTTCAGCTACTGTACCTTTAATTCAACTTCACCTTGTGAGCAATGTTATTTAAACCTGACACGTCCACTTTTCCCTGCTTTAGTATTTTGTATTTGGTAATCCTAGAAGCTGCATCTCCTGGATTTGTCCTGATTGAATTAAAGCCATTTATCTACAGTCTCTTCCAACTCTGGAATTGTTACTACATTATTTCATTTCAGCTTTAACCCTGAAGAACTTTTATTGAAGTGTATCATTTCTTTCCACAAACATTTCATTGTGAGGATTCAGCTGTGCTGTGAAGCTCCGGTCAGTGTGAAACTGCCTGACTCACAGTGAGTCGTTCCCTGTGTGATCAATCTGCTTTGTCTGCAGTCTGCTGTGCTGTTAATCTCCTAACAGCGTGTTCACTCTAACCTCCATGCTGCTCCTGTCATCCTTACTGTGAGTAGTTGCTGAACTACTTCCTTCATCCAGGATTTACTTTCTAAGTCTTGTTAAGGAAACCTCTCACTGTATATATTACTGCACTGAATACCAGTTGTTATCTAAAACAAGCGCAACACATCTTTTCTTAAAAATAAATTCTCCTAACATTCCCTAATGTTATTTCCTATATGAAGCATGGACATTAACTAACTTTGGGAATGCTTAACAGAATATTGCCTACACCCAAGATTTGAGCTATTTCTGTGTCACTGGGAGCTAGCTGGGCTAAGCCTAATATACCAAAATCAGAATTGCAAGCTCTGTTCACTTTAAAAACTTTACATTCTTGTTAAGGTGATCTTTGTATATATTATATTAAAGTCTAAGTATCAGTTGCTCTAAGTTCAGTCTCTTAGCTTCTCAGTGCTACTACTGGCTAACAAAACCTAATTTACTGAATTTCTGCAGTTGAGTTCCTTCTCTCCTTTTAATTCATAACACTAATCTTCAGGAGGTGGATCTTGCTACATCTAATGTGTTAGCTGCTTACGATGTTGTTGAAGCCCTGTTACCCAATTCTGTGGAGGATACTTTTGCTGTTCCTGGGACGGAGAAGTTTTCCTTCACTGAGTCATCTTGTGATCCTGCTCCTGATGCTGTTCTTGGTGAAGGGGAGAACATTGATTGGTCTGCTGTTGTGTCCTCTGGTTCTGAGGAGGATATGGACACTGCAGGGACAAAATCTGCCTCCAAGTGGAAAAAGGTGCAGATTCTGATGGATGGGAGAGTCCTGATTTGGATCTTCCAGTAGTTAAGAGCGCAGATCCAGATACTGCAAGTGATGCTGACTCTTTAATTTCAGAATTTTCTTCTGTCTCTACTAAAGACGTTCCCTCTGACTCAAGCCAGTGTATTGGTGACTTTTCTGATGTCTCTTCTGTTGGTTATCTAGATCAAAGAGATGTGAACCAACTTGCTGAAGTTACTGGTTATGAGGCTGGCAAGGGGGAGCCTAGGAGGTCGAAACGTCACAAAGGCAGATTTAAAGGATCTCCTTTAAGTCCTAAGAAAAAGAAAGGAAAGAAGAAGTCCTGATGTTAAATCTTTTTTTGATTTTCTTTAATTTATTTTTGTGATGTTTCTGACCCTTTCTTCCCTTAATGTCAGGTGTATGAAAACTATAGCAAGGAGAGCTGCAATTTTTAAGTTATTATCTGTATGTTCTGCTAATATTTTTTGTTTTCAGGAATGTTCTCTCTCTGAACATCCGAAATGTGCTGACTGGGCATATGGTCCTAAAGTATGGTCTTGTTCTTCTGATAGGAATGGGGGGGGGGGGAGTTTTGTTTAAGGGGTTTTGTTTTTCTATCCTTAAAGTAGTTCATATTGTCCCAGGTCGGGTTCTTTTGGTTAGTTTTAGTTTTTGTGGGACTGTTTTTCGTTTGTTTAATGTATACGCTTCTCCAAATAGGGTAGAACATTTGCTTAATTTTGAAACATTAAAATTTTTTCTGCCAGGTCAAGATCCAACTTTTTTGGTTGGGGATTTTAATTGTATTATTAAGAATAGGGAGAGAGAGAGGGTGGGAGTGATTGTAGGATGGATAGCTCAGGGAAAATTTTAGTTGATCTGCTTAAATCTTTCGGTTTGAAGGATGCCTTTGGGTCTGTTTCATTTTCAGGGGAGGGTTTTACTTTCTTTAGTGATAGTGGTGGGATAAAATCTCAAATTGATTTTTGTTTTTTATCTAAATTTCTAGGTGTTGATGATTTTTCTTTAAAGCGGATGCCTTTTACAGATCATGCCCTTTTGATGTGTAATGTGAATTGTGATTTGAAGATCAAGTATGGTAAGGGTGTTTGGAAACTGAATGTGGATTTGTTAGAAGATGAGAAGATTAAGAGTCAGTTTGTTTGGATATATGAAAGGTGACATGAAAGAAAGTGTGATTTTAGTAATGTGCTTATGTGGTGGGAATGGTTGAAGGTGGAAATCAAGAGGTTTTTTTTTATTAAGAAAGGCTGTGAGAAAGCTAGAATGGAAAGGGAGTTGTATGATAAATGGTATCTGAGGTTGTTGTATTTGTATGAATTGAGAAATTGTGGTATTGATTATTAATGAGGAAATTGCTGAAGCAAGAAAGATAATTAAAAAGTGTATGCATGAAAAAGGAAAGAAAATTGTTTTTATTGCAAGATTGGAGAAAATGGAAAAGGATGAGTCTTGTAGTAAATATTTTTTTAAGAAAGCTTTTGAAGGAAAGACTAGTTTTGTTAGTGTTTTTGAGTGTGAAATTAATGGTACGGATGGTGTTTTGCGTGAAGTTCGTGAGTTTTATAGTGAGCTGTATAAAGAGAAGACATGAGACGTTTTATTGGAAAAGGAGTTGTTGGAAGACATTGAGGTTAAGTTGTAAAAATATGATAATAATTTGTTAGAAAGGGGTATAAGTTTGGATAAGATTGCAGAGGTTGTTAGGAGTTTTAAGAATGGGAAGGTACCTGGTTGTGATGGTTTGTCTGTTGAATTTTATACTTGTTTTTGGAATTTGATTGGGGTGGATATGTTAAATCTTTGCAAGTTTGTTTTGAGAATGAATGTTTTGCTTGTTTCAATGAGAAAAGGTTTGATTGTTTTGTTATTTAAAAAGGGTGATAAGAGAGATTTGAGGAATTGGAGGCTGATTACGTTGTTGAATGTTGACTATAAGGGTATTGCAAAGGTGCTGGCAAATAGAATACATGGAGTGATTGGTAAGGTTGTGGGTGAAGAGCAAGTGTGTGCTGTTCCTGGGTGTCAGATTTCTGAAAGTGTGTTGTTACTACGTGATGTACTGTGGTATATGAGGGAGAGGATGAGGTCTGTTGCTGTTGCTATTGTGGATTTTGAAAAAATGATAGAGTAGTGCATGATGCTATGTTTCATGTTTTAGAACGTGTAGGTTTTTCTGGTAACATTATTGGATGGTTTAAATGTTTGTATTGTGATATTGTGAGTCAAGTTCAGGTTAATGTTTTTTTGACTGAGGAATTTTGTGTTAAATCCGGAGTACGTCAAGGTTGTCCTTTCTCTCCTGTGTTATTTGTATGTGTCATTGAGCCATTGCTAACTAGTTTGAGGAAGGATAAGTTAGTTAGAGTTGTGAGTGTTCCTGGCAGTAATGGAAGGTGTTTGAAAGTGATTGAGTATATGGATGATGTGAGTGTGGTATGTGAGACTCAAACTGGTTTGAGGAGGGTGAAAACTTGGGTTGAATGTTTTTGTATGGCAAGTGGTTTCAGAGTTAATCCCTATTATGTTATATTTAGCTTTAGTTTTCCTCCTCCTGAGAGGATTTTTTGGAGAATTTTGAGAGTTTTGTTTTCTTTTTTTTTCTGGAGTTCTAGTATGGAGCGTTTGAAAAGAGATGTTGGTGGTAAGGGTTTTCCAAATGTGGAGAGATTCTTGGCTGTGAAATATATTAGTAGGTGTGTGGTTCTGAGTGGTAAGGATAGCATGGCTGGTTGTATGGTAAAGTATTTATGTTCGAGGGGGGCTGCTATCTCCAGAGGCGTGGGACAGCCATGGGGGCTAAATTTGCCCCCTCCTATGCCAACCTATTCATGGGTTGGTGGGAGGCTGCCCACGTCTATGGAGATGGCAACCCCCTTAAGGAACATATTATCTACTATGGAAGATATATAGATGACCTTCTGGTGGTGTGGGATGGAGATGTAGAGACAATGAATCAATTTATAAATAACATTAATACTAATAACATGAATCTAAAATTTACATACGATCAAAGTACAACTAAAATAGTATTTTTGGATTTAGAATTGCAGGCTGATACAAATACAAACATTGTCAATACCACCTTGTATAGGAAACCCACGGGGGGGGTAACCCTATTCTAAATTTTAAATCAAGCCATCATGGGCACGTTAAAAAAGCAATACCCAAGGGACAGTATATAAGGACAAAAAGGACCTGCTCAAACACTCAAATATATGAGGAGCAGAGCAAAATATTGGATCAGAGACTTCTAAATAGGGGGTACCCAGAGAGTTTGCTCAGAAAGACCAAAGAGGAGGTAGATTCTATACCAAGATATAACCTTTTAAGATATAAAAAAGTATCTGCTCAACAAAAGTCAGTAAGTGAAAACAAAATTGTGTTCAGTACTCCATATAGTCTTGAATATAATAAAATCTGTAACATCATAAGAGAATGTCTTCCCATTTTAACCACAGATTCAAATTTAGAAAAAATAGCAACACAAGGTTGCAAATTTGTAGCTAGAAAAAGTAAGACCATTGGGAATATGATAGCCCCCTCAGATTTGCCGATTGACAGAAAGACAACATGGTTACCAAACAGACTTGGTTTTTATAAATGCAAAGCTGCACGATGTAAAACTTGTAATCATGTAACGGAGGGTACTACCTTTACTTCAACAGCAACCAAACGTATATATGACATCAGATATAGACTAAATTGTAAATCCACCCATGTAATTTACTTACTCACCTGTAGGGGGTGCCAAATCCAACATGTGGGTAAAATGAAACGTTTTCTAAGAGATAGAGCCCTTGAACATGTCAGAGATATAGAGGACCCTGATATTTTTACCCCAGTATCAAGAGATTTTAAAACAGTCCATTCTGGAGACGCCTCTCTTTTGTCTATTCAGGCTATAGACTTTGTCCCCCCACACAAAAGAGGAGGTGACAGAATTTACAAACTTGATTATAAAGAAGCGAAATGGATCTTCTTATTGCACACTAGTTCCCCGACTGGCAGAAACAAAGAAAGTGATGTGAATTTATTCATTTGAAATCTCCAAATAGACATAGATTTAATTGGGGTATAATACAATTAATATATGGGAATAATACAGCATTTAATTAATTAATATATAAATGTATAAACATATATATCTCTTCACTGGTAGCTAGATACATCATAAGCAATGAATTAAAACAACAGTGCCAGGTCCTTATGTTGTAGCAGATATTTATAACTCCAAAGAATTCAGCATTAATAATATGCATTTAAATACTGATAAATGTTCACCAATTACAGAAAGGTGAGACTAACATTAAGTATAATATATTATATTGTATTTTATTGTGTGTCCCTTTTTGCCCCTTCTACAGTGTATATTCACCTATGTATATAAAGCCATGATAGGGTTAATATTTTTTTTAAAGTAATTAATTGTATAATTGATTTTTAACTGGTATAAGTAGGCCTCTGAAACGACAACATACAGCAGTGATCAAGTGTGGAGGAGCCACACGAAATATGTCTGCAGTTGTCGCCAGAGACCCTGGATTGCCTATGTGGAGCTGAGGCTCTTGTTGTTTTTACCTGTTTCCAATAAAGAATAGCTTTTTTACTACTACAAACTTTACCCTGGCTGCTTGCTTCTTCCTGTTCCTCTGTGAAGCCCGGAAGTCTTGGATACTGTATGGTAAAGTATGCTTGTGGAAATGTTTTAAGACGATATGGTTTGTTTGATATTGATAGAAAGAAACTGGTATGTTTTGCTGTTCTGTGGTTTTATGTAAGGGTAGAATGTTATATTAAAAATATGGTTTAGAGAATGTTAGTAGGGAGATGTGGTGTGAAAACAGAATGGTGTTGAAGAATAGATGTTGGAGAAGAAGGAAGGTCTTGAGTTGATTGGGGGTTTGAATGAGAATGAATGTGTGTTAGTATGGAAAAATGTGTGTAATAAGCATTTGATGAATAGGCAGAAAGACATTAGTTGTATGAGTGTGCATAAGTGTTTGCCAACAAGGGATTTTCAGAGAATGCGTCGTTTAGTGGCTTCAGAAGTGTGTCCTAGAGATGGTTGTTTTCAAAGTGAGAGTGTTATTCATTTGTTTTAGAATTGTGAGTATGCTAGGGATGTTTGGAGAAGTTTGAGTAGGATGGTTAAGGGTCTGACTGGAGTGCAGTTTTTTACTTTTAATATGATGATGTATGGTTTGTGTGGATAAGGAGAGAGCAAGATTGATATGGTTGCTAGCATGTTGTGTGAAGGAGGTGTTGTGGGATGTGCGTAATATATTGATTTTTAAGAAAAAGGTAGTTACTGTAGGTGATTGTGTGGGTATGAGCCGTGGAAAGTTGTTTTTGTATTTTTCTTTTGATAGGAGGTGATATGGGGAATTAGATTCTGAAGGCATCTGGAAGACAAAGAAGTGGAAGGATTGGATTATTTAGTTGTGTTTTTTTTCCTCCAATTTGAATTATGATTAATTTTATTCTGTGTGATTATGTAAGTTGTATGTTTGCATTTTGAATTCTTTCTGATGACAAAAAATTGGGTCAGTATTTTAGTTGTTTTGTAAATATTGATTGGTGGCGTCAGTGACAAGTAAAAATATATAATAAATAAACTTACTGGCTATAGTGGTTTAAGGTGCAGATCTAATCCGCACCTTAAACCACTATAGCCAGTAAATTTATTTATTATATTTTTTTACTTGTCACTGACGCCGCCAATCAATATTTACAAGTCCTTAAAGATTTGTTAGCGTCTAATGTTACCAGTCACTCCTACTATTCTTACTATTGTTACTTTGTATCACTTCCGTACTTCACGTCCCTCTACTATCTGAGAACACGCTAGTTGAAATTTGTATTTCAATTATTATAACGTCCAGTATTCCCTATTATTTTTGGACTCTGTCTGTTAAGAATACTGCATACATATCTTTTTAAGCAACATAAGTGTATACTATAAGCTATACTATCACTACTTTATTTACACTCCAATTCTCTATACATTTTCTCAATTACATCAGGGTAATATATACCCACTGAATCAGTACTGTATACCTTAGCCTAAACACTGAGGCGCTCCTTCGCCTCTACATTTAAATTCTACAATTGAACAATATAGTTAGGCTATTGTTCTTCTATGAAGTGATCCTGTATACATTCATTTTGGCGCTGTCCTCTATGCATTCATTCCAATATTTCAGTTGTTTTGTCACAAGAGATATTTTGTTTGCATTTGTTATTATGATTTTATTTTGTATATATGCAAATATGATTATTTTTCTAATAAAAGAATTACGAAACATATGTCTGGGGTTCTTCTGTTTCTCTTGTTCAGAGAGGGATTGCCTGGTATTTTGGGGTTGGACTGTACTCAGACTGATATACTACAGGAAAGTTCTTCTCTGTGAAAGGCACATGTTGAGCAAAAAGATTCTGCTTCTTGGGTGGTAATTAGCCATAGAACAAGCTATTATACTATTGTTTGTTCCCAGGTTGAATGTTTATCTGTTTTTATCTATGTAAATTATGACTCCTAGAGAAGTCTCCCTAAACGTGATGCGGGAATCCAGACGTGGACCCGTTGCTCAGTGTGCCTAGAGGGATATGGCTGCACCTCATTGACGAGGCCCACAATAGGCCGAAACGTACATCTGGGGTTTTGCTGTTTCTCTTGTTCAGAAAGGGATTGCCTGGTATTTCAGGGGCTGGACTGTACTGTTAAGTCAGGATCAGACTGATATGCTACAGGAAAGTTGTTCTCTGTGAAAGGCACATTTTGAGCAAAAAGATTCTGCTTCTTGGGTGGTAATTAGCCATAGAACAAGCTATTATACTATTGTTTGTTCCCAGGTTGAGCGCTTCTCTCTTTTTCTTTATAAGAAGATATACAGTATATTGGGCAATTTTTGTTTTATTTATATTTATTTAATCTCATCTTATCCCATATTTGTTTTTTTGTTAGTTGAAGAGATAGAGGTAGAAAAATATGGCTAGAGGAAGATTTAGGTTGGAACATGACTGTATAAAGTCAAGCTTTGGTCCAAGATTGTAAAGCTTTACTTTTTTTAATTCTTAAGCATGCGAGCTGTTAATAATAACATATACAAAGCACTTCTTACCAAACTCTGTCTTGTGATATAAACCTTTATATAAGTCCCAAAGTTTGTCTCTATCTGCAGTTCTCCAGGACCTTATAAATGTCCTGGGTTGCTGAGGACCAGAATGACATGCCCCCAAAAAACCCACTCCTCAACTAGCTCCACCCAACTCCCCACCTAGCTCTGTCCAGCACTGGTGAACTTTACTTCTAGATCTTCCTGATTAAGCCCCCAACCTCCCCAACCCAGGTAGTCTCTAGGAAATGTTGGAAAGTATAGCATTTGAAATTTTCACTGAGGTGCACAGGATATCTGTACCATTTATTATCCACATGTTCTTGATATACTAAAATGTTATCCTCTGTACAATGCATGCTCATTGCAAATGTAATGCTCTACTGGTATTAGTTTTGTAGAGGATTAAAATTTGGATTAGCCCAAGAATTTCATATGCCCTAGGCAACACTTAAATTGTTTGCACTAATTGTTTTCTGTACCATTTGCCTATCTATCTATCTATCTATCTATCTATCTATCTATCTATCTATCTATCTGTCTGTCTGTCTGTCTGTCTATCTATCACCAACAGTATATCATTTCATGTGCAGGAGCATTTATTTGCTATAATAAACATCAAAAAAGAAAAGATTGGCTAGCGGACAAATGTAAGGATGGTCTAATAAAATATACTTACAACTTAAAATGTACATATGCTGGAATCAGTTATTTGAGCTCCATACATTTTGAATATTTTATTGACTTTCTAGTAGAAGCCAAAAGCCCCTAGGTTGGAATGTGCACCTAGCCCCTAGGCAGCTGTCTAGGTTTGCCTAATGGTTGAGCCAGCCCTGGTTAAAATACTCTATATTAAAGGAGAAATGAGACGTTAGAGATTTGCGTGAGAGTGAGGTTTTTAATTAAAACAGTGTCTGACAAATCAACTATTTTACTTTGGAAACTGAAAAAACATGAGCAACCAGCAACATATTTTTAGGAGATAGGTAAATTTGGGCTAGAAGAGACAGAAGGATTTGTACTTTAAAGAGTTACAGCTGGGAAACATGCATTAATGAAATAGTTGGTAGGCATGCTTTAATGAGACATGGGAAGCACGTTTTAGTGAGTCACAGCTGAGGGAGTATTTTATTTTAGTCTAATCTACTCACATTATATCAGGATTCTCAGTCTTTTGTTATTTATGAAACAGATAAGCAGAGATTTCTTATAGTAGAATAAAGAATATGAATCGAGTCTATTTATATTATTTTATGTGTGAAAATGGGAATCTAGTGAAGCATTAGGCTATAGAAATAAAATTACACTATGAAGCTAAAAACAGTCTGCTTGAAAAATGTTGATTAAAAAGATAGATAATCCCTTTATTACCAATTCCTAAGTTTTGCATAACCAACACAGTTTTATTAATACACGTATTACCTCTGTGATTACCTTGTAACTAAGCCTCTGTAGACTGCCCCTTTATCTCTCTGCAGACTGCTCCCTTATCTTAACAGACATCCAGCTTAGCCAATCAGTGTAGACCCCTAAATAACTCCACAGGGTTGAGCACAATGTTATCTATATGACACACATGAACTAGCACTGTCCAACTGTGAACATTTTTCAAAATGCTCTGACATAAGAGGCGGTTTTCAACAGTTTAGAAATTAGTTTGAGCCTACCTAGGTTTAGCTTTTCAAAAATACCCTCAAGGGAACAAAGCAAATTTGATGATAAAAGCAAGTTGGGACGTTATTTAAAATTGTATGCCCTAGCTGAATATTGAAAGTTTAATTTTGACTTTACTGTCCCTTTAAGCAAACAGCCATTTATTATATATTATGGTTATTTAGCATTTTAAAGAGTCATGTTAGTGTAATAATAAACTGCTCTAAACGTTTAAAGGCTAGATTACAAGTGGAGTGGTATTAAAAGCTTTCGCTTGAGCGCTAATACAGCTGAAAGCTAACACCTGTGCATTACAAGTTGAAAGCAAATTGTTCGCACGCAAGCGAAATCCGACCCTCGCAAAGTTCAGGACTTTGGAAACCGTGACCTTGTTAACTTCTCCCAATAGACTTGAAAATGTAACACTTATAGCTCTTGGGCTAACCCATCCGCGTTTGACCAAGTGTGCCTAACCCAATGTGAGTTATGAATATTTTACATTCCAATGTTTTCCACGTAGAGGAAAATGTTTTTTTTATTTTTAAATATATATATATATATATATATATATATATATATATATATGTGTATTTATATGATATTTTTTTGGTAAAATACATATCTATTCCTAAATATCTATATGAATACATATATATGTGCAGATATATATATATATTTGAAAATACAAAAAAAAACATTTTCCCCTATGTTAAGAACAGTGGAATGTAAAATATTAAAAATGGATGTCCAGCACTCACTTGCAAGCTCTCAGCTAAGATTAAAAGCAAAAATGGAAGGGTTAGTTACCACATCTTGCCAAATGGGACAAGCCCAGGTACCTTGTCAAGGTCCCTTCCAAAACCTGGGTCCCTAAAACAGCCACACAATGCAAGATCTTAATCCAACAAACTGGGAATAAGTAAAGGGTGCACAGGCTTATGTAATCACCCTAGACATATACAAAACACGGAAGAGGACTGCACTCTCAGACTGGACTGGGTACACATCTCATGACCCTGCAACATGCTTAGCCCTGGGTGCTCACTGGCACTCACAGGAAGCTGTGCTGTCTCCAGAGTCAAATGCAGTTAACCCCAGACAGGCCTGGGTGCAAGGCCCATAGGGTAAATTACAAAACAAATTAATACAACACACATAGAAAGTCCAGCACTCACAAGCTCTCACCTAAGATTTAAAGCAAAAATGGGAGGGTTAGTTACCGCATCTGGCCAAATAGGACAAGCCCAGGTACCTCGTCAAGGTCCCTTCCAAAATCTAAGTCCCTAAAACAGCCAAACAATGCAAGCTCTCAATCCAACAAACTGGGAACAAGTGAAGGGTGCACAGGCTTATGCATATGATATATATATATATATATATATATATATATATATATATATATATATATATATATATATATTTATATAGATATGTGGATTAACACACCAGATACATTCAGTGATGTTCACACAAAATATTGCACACAGTTATAAGGGCTCAAAAATATGAGATTTTAGGAGGTAGAAAAAAAAGGCAGACAAAGGGCTTCAACACTGAGACATATACATATACTTGTCTAAAGATATATATGTATGTATATATATATATGTATATATATATATATATATATATATATATATATATATATATATATATATATATATATATATATATACAGGGAGTGCAGAATTATTAGGCAAGTTGTATTTTTGAGGATTAATTTTATTATTGAACAACAACCATGTTCTCAATGAACCCAAAAATCTCATTAATATCAAAGCTGAATATTTTTGGAAGTAGTTTTTAGTTTGTTTTTAGTTTTAGCTATTTTGGGGGGATATCTTGCAGGTGACTATTACTGTGCATAATTATTAGGCAACTTTACAAAAAACAAATATATACCCATTTCAATTATTTATTTTTACCAGTGAAACCAATATAACATCTCAACATTCACAAATATACATTTCTGACATTCAAAAACAAAACAAAAACAAATCAGTGACCAATATAGCCACCTTTCTTTGCAAGGACACTCAAAAGCCTGCCATCCATGGATTCTGTCAGTGTTTTGATCTGTTCACCATCAACATTGCGTGCAGCAGCAACCACAGCCTCCCAGACACTGTTCAGAGAGGTGTACTGTTTTCCCTCCTTGTAAATCTCACATTTGATGATGGACCACAGGTTCTCAATGGGGTTCAGATCAGGTGAACAAGGAGGCCATGTCATTAGATTTTCTTCTTTTATACCCTTTCTTGCCAGCCACGCTGTGGAGTACTTGGACGCGTGTGATGGAGCATTGTCCTGCATGAAAATCATGTTTTTCTTGAAGGATGCAGACTTCTTCCTGTACCACTGCTTGAAGAAGGTGTCTTCCAGAAACTGGCAGTAGGACTGGGAGTTGAGCTTGACTCCATCCTCAACCCGAAAAGGCCCCACCCGCTCATCTTTGATGATACCAGCCCAAACCAGTACTCCACCTCCACCTTGCTGGCGTCTGAGTCGGACTGGAGCTCTCTGCCCTTTACCAATCCAGCCACGGGCCCATCCATCTGGCCCATCAAGACTCACTCTCATTTCATCAGTCCATAAAACCTTAGAAAAATCAGTCTTGAGATATTTCTTGGCCCAGTCTTGATGTTTCAGCTTGTGTGTCTTGTTCAGTGGTGGTCGTCTTTCAGCCTTTCTTACCTTGGCCATGTCTCTGAGTATTGCACACCTTGTGCTTTTGGGCACTCCAGTGATGTTGCAGCTCTGAAATATGGCCAAACTGGTGGCAAGTGGCATCTTGGCAGCTGCACGCTTGACTTTTTTCAGTTCATGGGCAGTTATTTTGCGCCTTGGTTTTTCCACACGCTTCTTGCGACCCTGTTGACTATTTTGAATGAAACGCTTGATTGTTCGATGATCACGCTTCAGAAGCTTTGCAATTTTAAGAGTGCTGCATCCCTCTGCAAGATATCTCACTATTTTTGACTTTTCTGAGCCTGTCAAGTCCTTCTTTTGACCCATTTTGCCAAAGGAAAGGAAGTTGCCTAATAATTATGCACACCTGATATAGGGTGTTGATGTCATTAGACCACACCCCTTCTTATTACAGAGATGCACATCACCTAATATGCTTAATTGGTAGTAGGCTTTCGAGCCTATACAGCTTGGAGTAAGACAACATGCATAAAGAGGATGATGTGGTCAAAATACTCATTTGCCTAATAATTCTGCACTCCCTGTATATATATATATATATATATATATATATATGTATATATATGTGTGTATATGTATTTATGTATTTATATGTGTATATGTATTTACAGACATACATACACATATAAACACCTAAATACATATGTACACATATATAGACATGTATAGAAGTACCTTTGTTGTTAAGTAGATGAAAACATATAAAAGCATATTTATGCAATATTCATATTTAATAATTTAATAAAGGTTTTAACTATGTATTTACTGTGACTATTTCACATTCCAATATTCTTCACATAGCAGAATATGTTCTATATATATATATATATATATATATATATATATATATATATATATATATATATATATATATATATATATATATATATATATATATATATATACCTATATATAATCATGTATAAATATAGTTATAGATATATATTGTACCAAAAAAAATCTGATATATATAGAAATATTTATTCATGAATAAATAGAACATATTTTGTTAGGTAAAAAATATTGAAATATGAAATATTCATATTTTCTTGTTTATTTAGAGCAAATAAGAATATGCCATTGAGTTTGTGTTTGAGTGAGGTGTTTTTTTACACTTTTTTTTCTCCATTGACTTCTATGGCGGGCAATACTTTAACGTGTGCTCAATATTCTAACTTTGGCTTTTTGCACTAGTTGGGTTACCACTAGAGCAAAAACAGTTTACTTTCAACTAGTAATATGAGCACAACCTAACCAGCGTAAAAATCTTACTTCTAGCGCAATTAACACTCAAGGGGGAGCGTATATTTTTGCTCCACTCGTAATCTATTCCTAAACAAATGCTAGATAGAATGATGCATTCAATGAAAAGATTAGTCTAAGAATAATATGTGCATACATTTTTTAAAGTTTCATTATCTGTTTAAAATTGAAAAAGTAAGTGTAACGTTTTAGCGTCTATAAAACAATGGGAGCTGCCATGAAGATACGCTATAACTTACTTTTTAATATAGATATAAAATTTAAATACCCCGTGCTCCCCCCCTTACTTCAAAAGTACATTTCTCTGTGAGCTAACAGTTTCAATTGTTCTCTAATCAGCGCTTTAGCTACAACAAAAATGCCATATGGGGAAAGCGCTGATTGGACAACAATTCAAACCTTTAGCTCACAGAAAAAGTTATAGCGCATCTTCGTTAAAACTAATGAATTAAACACCATCTTAAATATAAGTAATATTCCAGATCGGATTTTAAAAAGGGGAGAGTTTACCATCACTTTAAAGTGATTGTAAAGTCTATGGGGTAGCTTCATCAAGTGCCGGGCGGACGTGATTCGCAATAGCATACGCTGTCGGCATTTAAGATTGAACAAGCATTTCTGGTGAAATACTTGTGCAATGCCGCCCCTGCTCACAGGCAGCCAGTCGGCTGCTAGCAGGAGTGTTAATCATCCCGATCGTATAGGGATAAATGCAGTCCGCCACCTTATGACTGCTGCTTCTTAACTTACGTTTCCATGTACATATTTATTTATTTAAATGTGGAGTTATGTATTTACAGACATATATATATATATATATATATATATATATACATATAAGCGCATAAATACATATGTACACATATATAGACATATAAACAAGTGCACTGGAGCCCTTTGCTGTCAAGTAAATGAAAACATGTTAAATCATATTTATGCAATAAATATGATTTAAATAATTTCACATTCAAATGTTCTGCACATAGCAACGTATGTTCTATGTTTTTTTTAAATATATATTTCTATATTTGCCTGTATATATCTATACCTTTATATAATCATATATTTATATATATATATATATATATATATATGCAGTATATACCAAAAAACATAATTTTTTATATATATATATATATATATATATATATATATATATATATATATATATATATATATATATATATATATATATATATATATATATATATATACACAGTATATATATATAGGTGTATATATATATATATATATAAATTTATATATATGTATTTAAGAATAAATAGGACATATTCTGCAATGAAGAACATTGGAATATGAAATATTTGTATTTTCATGTCGGGTTAGGGCACTTGAAACCAATTTTACAAGGTTCCTTTAAACATCCCAAGATTTGATAACAATGGGATTTCCAAACATGATTATTTTGTCCAGTCATTCGCTAACAATCTCAGTCAAAGCTGCCTTGAGGGCACGGACAAAGCAGGAAGTCAACTGTATGTGTTAACTGAAATCATTGATGTTGCTTCAAACATGATATACATAAACACAGAAATATGTCATAATCACCTTTAAATAAACTGGACTGTTTACCATGTCCATTGGATTAATTTATTTTCTTAAAGGGACAGTCTACTTGATTGTTTTATTTTATATATATATATATATATATATATATATATATATATATATATATATATATATATATATATATATATATATATATATATATATATATATATATATACAGTATATATAATTGTTTTATATATATATATATATATATATATATATATAATTCCAAAAGTAGACAATGGCAACAGCACTTTTCTTTAAAACATTAGGATAAAATACAGCGACGTTTCGAGCCTCTTGGGCCCTTCCTCATGCTATAGATTAAGAACAGACATCTCCCTTATGTACACCTGTGTATAGGGTGTGGCTTGCTTAATTACAGAATTTTTTACCTGAACTTAGCTCATGTTGGTATCCCCAACCGGTAAGGTTCTAGCTAAACTTTTTAACTTTATTTTTTAACTTTATTGTTTTAAATGTATATCTCTCAACACTTAGATGTGTAATTGTGTGGTATGACATATATGTTTCTTTACATTGCATTACAAATAAACACATATCCATGATTATTATACATAGGAATTTAAAAACAGTTATAAAAACAAATGTAAATCATAATCCTTGTTTGTTGAAGAACTGAATCACTGCACAGGCTGCCTTAAATTTACCCTTAATTACTCTAGAAATAAAGTGAGTTATTTGGATACATGGGCATACAAACAAGCTGGTAATTTAGTTACTGATCTTTATTGTAAACCAACAGATCGTAACACAATATTACATCCTGAGCGAGTGTTTAAATCAATCCCTAAAAGCCAGTTTTTAAGGACAGCTAGAAAAGTAAAAGAACCAAGATTGCAGGAAATAAGAATGAAACAAATGGCTGAGAAATTTTGTAACAGAGGCCATCCTATATCTATCATTGAGAAATGTGAACAGACAGTTAAGGAAGAGAGAACAGGGATTAAAAAAGATAAAGTTAAAAACCAACTTATTTTCACTTCAGAATATAATCAGTACAGTGAAGATATCTCCAGAATAATAAGAAAGCATTGGTATTTACTGGAGAGGACTAACCCCGATATCAAAGAATTTCAACAACTCCCCATCAGTTCTTATAAAAGGGTTAAAAATATAAGAGATTTTGTAGTGAAAGCAGATATAGGCAGCAATAAAAAAGACCCAGTTAATTATCTGACAACAGCAAGCAAAGGGTCATACCCCTGTCTACATTGTGCTCAATGCAACTCAATGATAAAGGGTAAAAATGTTGCGCAAATTAATGACACCAAAAAGAGAGAAATTAATGGCCTCTTTACTTGTGATACTAATTATGTTGTATATATCTTGAAATGCCCATGTGGGCGGGGCTATGTAGGGGAGACAATTAACCCCATCAGGGACAGAATAAGTGCACACAAGTCCTCTATAAGATGCAAAGATATGACATTACCTGTCTCATCACACTTTATAACAGCAGGACATACTGTTAGCCAGTTAAGGTTTCAGGTCATAGACCATATCCCTAAACCAAGGAGAGGAGGCAATAGAGAGTTGCTGCTTAAAAAGAAAGAAGTATGGTGGATAAAAAATTTGAAAACATTGTATCCGAATGGATTAAACAAGGATTATGATTTACATTTGTTTTTATAACTGTTTTTAAATTCCTGTGTATAATAATCATGGATATGTGTTTATTTGTAATGCAATGTAAAGAAACATATATGTCATACCACACAATTACACATCTAAGTGTTGAGAGATATACATTTAAAACAATAAAGTTAAAAAATAAAGTTAAAAAGTTTAGCTAGAACCTTACCGGTTGGGGATACCAACATGAGCTAAGTTCAGGAAAAAAATTCTGTAATTAAGCAAGCCACACCCTATACACAGGTGTACATAAGGGAGATGTCTGTTCTTAATCTATAGCATGAGGAAGGGCCCAAGAGGCTCGAAATGTCGCTGTGTTTTTATCCTAATGTTACTTTAATAAAGAAGAAGTGTTTTAAAGAAAAGTGCTGTTGCCATTGTCTACTTTTGGAATTATATATGGGAGTATGGCAGGCCTCCCAGGCAAACATGCACTGCAAAGGTAAACCTACCAGAAGTTATACCCAGTGAAGGGTTTTCCAAGAAAGTGCTGGACTTACTACTACATTTGGTTATATATATATATATATATATATATATATATATATATATATATATATATATATATATATATATATATATATATATATATATATATATATATATATATATAATTACATATATATTTTAGTAACTATTCTCTAGTGATAATGAGCAGATAGAAAAATAAGATTATCCTCCATATAATGCGGGAAGTGGAGACCATGATGACAATGATTCTTACTTAAAAGGGGTTTAACAAATTAAACAAAGGCACCCATGATTTGACCTTTTTTGTATTACTGAAAAAGTCTACTGAATGATCATCCCTTGCATTGCAAAGATAATAATTAATAGATTAACTGGAATGTCCCCATTCAAATATATTCTGAACTTTATTTAATATTAAAGGGACACTGCACCCAAATTTTTTATTTCATGATTCAGATAGAGCATGCAAATTTAAGCAACTCTCTAATTTACTCCTATTACCAATTTTTCCTTGTTCTCTTGCTTTCTTTATTTGAAAAAGAAGGCATCTAGGCTATTTTTTAGGTTCAGGACCATGGAAAGCACTTATTTATTGGTGGGTGAATTTATCCACCAATCAGCAAGAACAACACAGTGTGTTCATCAAAAATGGGCCGGCATCTAAACTTACATTCTTGCATTTCAAATAAAGATACCAAGAGAATGAAGAAAATTTGATAATAGGAGTAAATTAGAAAGTTGCTTAAAATTGCATGCTCTATCTGAATCACGAAAGAAAAAAAATTTGGGTTCAGTGTCCCTTTAAGAATATTAAAGGGTCATATAATTTACAGCTTTATGTCATCTGAATAGATATGTGATGATGTTAATTTAAACAGTGAGGAAAATAATCATTGTATTAGTTCAATGACTAAGCAATACAAATAATTTTCACGTCCTAATCTTACGCAAGGAGGACTCTATAAACATAACATTTGAAAGCCAATAACCAGTTTAGAGTTGCCACAGTTTAGTCATTAATAGCGTAAAAAAACACCAGACGGAGAATTTGCATTGCAAACGGTCTGTATTCAACACTTCCAAAACCACATCCTTTTCCTATAAATACAACGGCTGGGCAATAAACATGTGACTGAATTGTCATTTCCTAATTACTAGTAATGTTTGTGAATACGGGACTTTTATCTGCTACTTGTTTTACTAAGTACAACTAATGATTGTTGTAATGAATTGTGTCATAATTAGAAGAAAAAAAAATAATTTGCTTCCGAATCACTGATGAAATTATCGTCATATTAGAAAACACAGAATAGTAGAAGTTTTAATTAGTAATGATAAATATTTGATGACGCCATAGAGTTTATTTAAATGACATTAAAAATAAATAAAATAACAATAGCAATAGTATAGTTAATAGTATACATTTCTATTATGGTGAGGAAAAAGATGAAAACTCCTCTGAGTTTAGTGACGCACAATAGATTATTGTACAATACATCTGCACAGATCTCAGAAAATCCAATCTCACAGTGTTTACACTGGGGTGGAGGGTTCTGGGTAATCACAACACCTCATATTTTTTTTGTTTCAAAATATCTGTTTTATACATAGATGCCAGTACAATTCTGCTCTAATCAGCTTTAAAGTACCATAAAACAGGTTGAAATTTGTACATATCCTAAAGGGCTAATTAATTTAAAATAGTTTGCATTAAAAACATTGTTTAAAAATTGCTGGCAAGTATTTTAAAATAATTTTCAAAAATATACAAAAACAAGTAAATAAATAAAATAAAACGATATATAAAGATATGTGATGTGAATGAACTTCAAGAGCTAAGCTTTTAGTATTCATAGAAATTGATAAGGTTTTCTTTATTTATTGTCATTTTCTTTTAATCAAACAAATTTGACGTTAACTGCTATTGTCTCCATCTAGTATATACTGTTAAAGTTACAGTATTTCAGATGCCACTGGAATAATCTTAGTAGGATCACAGACACTGGTGAATGTGAATTTCCCTTTACAGTACATCTTTTGTGCAGTAATATGATTTTTTTTTACCAAAGCAGCAGTGCCATCTACTGGTATAACAGGAATATGAAATAACGCAATCTATAAAATGACAGTTTATTTACCCTGTGAAAAAAAAGCTAAAATTCCAGTCCAATGCACATTTTTAAAGAAGTAATCAAGCCTTGGACAGTACCAGTTTCATATTTAATTGCACTTAAAAAAATATATAATTTAATTAATTTACTTTTCATGTGCTTTCTGTTGCTACATGTAAATAAAGAATTTCCCTTCACACTGAACAAAGGGGTTAAATCAAAATAACTTTATTGTAACCTTAAAGTAATTGTAAAGTTTAACTTATTAAAGCCCAGTATCTAAAAATACTCTTAAAAACAGGGGCACTTTAATTCATTAAACTTTAAAATGAAGCTTTTTTTAAAAAAAAATAACTTTTCGTTACTGGAAACAGACCGGCAACCCTCCGCTTGCATCTTCTTCTGTAGTTTGCATATCGATGACGATTCCGGCTTCCTTCAATTATTGCATAGCCCACGAGCTGGACGCCAATGGGGGCATTCAACGATTGGAGGAAGCCATATTTGTCAACAATCTGCAAAATACTTAAGGAGATGAGGGCGGAGGATCGGCAGTCTGTTTACAGAAAGAGTGATTGATCTATGGAATAAACTTCCTCAAGAGGTAGTAGCAACAAACACTGTGGGGGACTTTAAAAATGCGTGGGAAAAGCATAAGGCTATCCTATGAACTAGATAAGTTTATATTGTTAGGTAAGGTCGGGCAGACTTGCTGGGCCTATGGCTCTTATCTGCCGTCAATATCTATGTTTCTATGTTTCTATGTTACAGTAACAAAAAAACGTAAGCATTTTTTTTTTTTTAAAAGCGTCATTGTAAAGTTTAATTAATTAAAGGGACATTATACATTCATTTTTTATTTGTATAAATCTTTTGTAGAAGATCTATTTATATAGCCCATAAAGATTTTTTCTTAAAAAAAATGTATAGTTTTTCTTATTTTTAAATAACATTGCTCTGATTTTCAGACTCCTAACCAAGCCCCAAAGTTTTATGAGAATACCGTCAGCTACCTTCTCCAGCTTGCTCCTGTTTGTGTGAAGGATCTTTTCATATGAAAAAGAAAGGGGAGTGTCTCATTTCCCACTTGCAGTGGGCTTTCCAGCTACCTTTTCAACAGAGCTAAACTGAGAGCTTCTAAGTAAGTTTTTAAACAGTTTTATACTGGATTTTTATATCAGTATCTGTGCATCTTATTTTATATAGTAGTGTCTATTACATGCAGTTATATGAAAATGAGTGTATACTGTCCCTTTAAAGTGCCCCTGTTTTTAAGAGTATTTTCAAATTCTGGGCTTTAATTAGTTAAACTTTACAACCATTGTGTATATCAATTTCAAGTGACTTCCCTGAGGGGCGTTTTTGGGGAAATTTTCTTTTGAAAACAGGTTTGTGGCTGTGAACTTTTAATGCACGGATCCATTATGCATTGTTATCATCTGAGAAACAAATTGACCAATTCAACCAGAAAGCTAAATGTAATTTCTGGAGGAAATAGACGATAGCTTGTGATCGACACAAAACAACTAGAAATACTAATTGTACAAGGAGATACACTTAGGATTATTAGAAAAGAATACCACAAAGAAAATTATTTCTTTAACTCCAAATAATCATATGAAATATGAGGATTGCTCTATTTGTTTAAAATGTTCCATTACATTCATACTTTAATACTTTATTGTTACGACTAGGAACAAACATTCACACAGAAGTAGCCTGAAAGAGTTAAAAACACTTAAACCTAGTTACATTAAATAGATATAGTCAGCAATGCTCTATGTATTTTGCCTGATGCCCACAATATTATTGTGCAAGATAAGCTAAGCCCTTACAATCCGAGGGCTATTTTACTTTTAAGTTGTTATGATTTTTTAAAGGTAAATAGTAGGCACCAGGTTTCAACAAATATATAGGTATATTCAAATTCTATTATTAACTAGGCAAGCAGTTAAAAAAGCGACAGACAGGAGAGAACTAGCTTCTCCTGCTGGACCCCTGACGCGCGTTTCACAGAACGCTTCCTCAGAGGGGGGTGACCCCCTCTGAGGAAGCGTTCTGTGAAACGCGCGTCAGGGGTCCAGCAGGAGAAGCTAGTTCTCTCCTGTCTGTCGCTTTTTTAACTGCTTGCCTAGTTAATAATAGAATTTGAATATACCTATATATTTGTTGAAACCTGGTGCCTACTATTTACCTTTAAAAAATCATAACAACTTAAAAGTAAAATAGCCCTCGGATTGTAAGGGCTTAGCTTATCTTGCACAATAATATTGTGGGCATCAGGCAAAATACATAGAGCATTGCTGACTATATCTATTTAATGTAACTAGGTTTAAGTGTTTTTAACTCTTTCAGGCTACTTCTGTGTGAATGTTTGTTCCTAGTCGTAACAATAAAGTATTAAAGTATGAATGTAATGGAACATTTTAAACAAATAGAGCAATCCTCATATTTCATATGATTATTTGGAGTTAAAGAAATAATTTTCTTTGTGGTATTCTTTTCTAATAATCCTAAGTGTATCTCCTTGTACAATTAGTATTTCTAGTTGTTTAGTTCTACCCTCTAAGAATCCACATTAGATGTGCACCATAATTATTACAAGTGATTACTGAGTATTGGTATATTATATACCATATTTGATTTACACAATAGGTACAACATCTAATTACTGATTAACTCCTACTATCCCCCACCACACTTTTCAAAGCTTGTGATCGACCCCATAGACCCTACTGCCCCAGCTGTATATGCCTTTTAATCTCAACCAATAGATGCAGGCCAGCTCTCGCAAGCCCATAACAAATTTGGTGCAAGAGGGTGCAAACTTTAGATCCCATAGCTGTCTCACATCTCTGGATATAAAATATAAACCCTCAAACTGAAAATAAATAAATATGTTTTAATAAAAATTCTGTGACACAAATAAGATTCCTCTGTAATTGCTCTGTATACTCAGAAAGGGTAAAGAAAATGAAAATCCCAGCTTCCAATCTTTTTTAATAAGGTATTGATGAATATAAAGATGTAACATCTACAGTGAGCCAAGTAAATTACTTTTTGGTTTTGACTACCTATTTAGTATCCTTAAAACTGTGGAAAAGGACAATAAAAGGATACAGAATCCCATCTAACCTCTGGGACAGATTTTCAAGGAAGGAGACAATCTCATTGTCTTAACCACTGATAACATTTTGTGCACATTTGAAAATTGGTGAAGCACCGGAATAACCAGAAACAGATATTGAAATGTCTCATGATGAATAAACATTAATCTATTTCATTTAAAATTGCAATAAAGTAATTTGACTTTTAATTTAAAGGGACAGTACACTGTAAAATTGTTTTTATATTAATGTATTTTCAATTACTTGTTATACCAGCTGCAGAGTATAAAATGTATGAGAAATTGAATTTTTAAGTTTATTTGTATATATGAAGTAGCTCGTTTTGTTCTTTTAAACCACAGTCTATTACAATGGGTTGAGCTTCAGGTAATATCATATATCATTATGCTATCACTTTGTGTACACACATTTGCTTCCTTATCTTATATTTGTCTGGAAACCTAAAGCTCAATACATAGAGAACAATGGAAATTATCATTTTATTACTTAACTATCCTGCACCCCACTGTGAGTTTAATTTCTTCTGCTGACTGTCGGCTAGATTACGAGTTGTGCGTTAAGGTAAAAAAGCAGCGTTAACAGGTCCTAACGCTGCTTTTTTACACCCGCTGGTATTACGAGTCTTGCAGGTATAGGTGTACCACACACTTTTTTTGGCCTTACCACAAATCAACTTACATACATTTCATAAAGGCTTTTATTTATGGGACTTCCATAGTGCCGGTATTACAAGTTTTTCCTGGGAGGCCAAAAAGTGAGCGGTACAGCCTATACCGACAAGATTCCTAACACATTTTAAAGTCAGTAGTTATGAGTTTTACGCTACAAAGCTGTAGCATAAAACTCATAACTAAACCGCCGCACTCCCATCTCGCAAACACTAGTTAAATATTATTAACTCCTAATCTGCTGCCCCCAACATCGCCAAACCTACATTATACTTATTAACCCCTAATCTGCCCTCCCCAACGCCGCCGCCACTATTCTAAATTTATTAACCCTTTAAACCTAAGTCTTACCCTAACCCTAACACCCCCTAACTTAAATATAATTTAAATAAATCTAAATACAAATTCCTATCATTACCTAAATTATTCCTATTTAAAACTAAATACTTACCTGTAAAATAAACCCTAAGCTAGCTACAATATAACTAATAGTTACATTGTAGCTAGCATAGGGTTTATTTTTATTTTACAGCTAAGTTTGTATTTATTTTAACTAGATAGAATAGTTACTAAATAGTTATTAACTATTTACTAACTACCTAGCTAAAATAAATAGAAATTTACCTGTAAAATAAAACCTAACCTAAGTTACAATAACACCTAACACTACACTACAATTAAATAAATTCCCTACATTAAATAAATTAAATAAAATTAGCTAAATTACCAAAAACAAACAAACACTAAATTACAGAAAATAAAAAACAAATTAAAAGATCTTTAAACTAATTACACCTAATCTAATAGCCCTATCAAAATAAAAAAAAGCCCACCCAAAATAAAAAAAACCTAGCCTAAACTAAACTACCTTAAAAGGGCCTTTGGTGGGGCATTGCCTGCCCTGCAGGACCACTTCTGCCGGCTTCATTGAGGACATCTTGCTGCTTGGATGAAGACTTCTCCCGGTAAGTGAATTTTCGGGGGTTAGTGTTAGGATTTTTTAAGGGTGTATTGGGTGGGTTTATTTTTTAGGTTAGGGCTTTGGGCTACAATAGAGCTAAATGCCCTTTTAAGGGCAATGCCCATCCAAATGCCCTTTTCAGGGCAATGGGGAGCTTGTTTTTTTTTAGTTAGGCTTTTATTTGGGGGGTTGGTTGTGTGGGTGGTGGGTTTTACTGTTGGGGGGGGGGGTTTGTATTTCTTTTTACAGGTAAAAGAGCTGATTTCTTTGGGGCAATGCCCCACAAAAGGCCCTTTTAAGGGCTATTGGTAGGTTAGTTTAGGCTAGGGTTTTTTTTTATTTTGGGTGGGCTTTTTTTTATTTTGATAGGGCTATTAGATTAGGTGTAATAAGTTTAAAGATCTTGTAATTTGTTTTTTATTTTCTGTAATTTAGTGTTTGTTTGTTTTTTGGTAATTTAGCTAATTATATTTAATTTATTTAATTGTATTTAATGTATTATATTTAATGTATTGTATTTAATGTAGGGAATTTATTTAATTGTAGTGTAGTGTTAGGTGTTATTGTAAATTAGGTTAGGTTTTATTTTACAGTTAAATTTGTATTTATTTTAGCTAGGTAGTTAGTAAATAGTTAATAACTATTTAGTAACTATTCTACCTAGTTAAAATAAATACAAACTTGCCTGTGAAATAAAAATAAACCCTAAGCTAGATACAATGTAACTATTAGTTATATTGTAGCTAGCTTAGGGTATATTTTATAGGTAAGTATTTAGTTTTAAATAGGAATTATTTAGTTAATGATAGGAATTTTTCTTTAGATTTATTTAAATTATATTTAAGTTAGGGGGTGTTAGGGTTAGACTTAAATTTAGGGGTTAATAAATATAATATAGTGGTGGCGACGTTGGGGGCGGCAGATTAGGGGTTAATAAATGTAAGTAGGTGGCGGCGATGTTAAGGGCGGCAGATTAGGGGTTAATAAATAGTGTTTGCGATGCGGGAGTACGGTGGTTTAGGGGTTAATATGTTTATTGGGGTGGCAGATTAGGGGTTAATCAGTGTAATGTAGGTGTCTGCAATGTCGGGGGTGGCAGATTACGGGTTAATAAGTGTAAGATTAGGGGTGTTTAGACTCGGGGTTCATGTTAGGGTGTTAGGTGTAAACATAAATGTAGTTTCCCCATAGGAATCAATGGGGCTGCGTTACTGAGCTTTACGCTGCTTTTTTGCAGGTGTTAGACTTTTTACTTAGCCGGCTCGCCCCATTGATGTCTATGGGGAAACCGTGCACGAGCACGTATAACCAGCTCACCGCTCACTTAAGCAGCGCTGGTATTGGAGTGCAGTGTGGAGCGCAATTTTGCTCTACGCTCACTTCTTGCCTTTTAACGCCGGGTTGATAAAAACCCGTAATACCAGCGCTGCAGGAAAGTGAGAATAAACTGCAAGTTAGCAACGCACCCCTGTTAACGCACAACTCGTAATCTAGGCGTGTGTTACTTATGCTATTCAATAGGTGAGACTCCAGTATCAAAACTTTCAGTATAGGTTTGAGAAACCACAAGCTAAATCAGCTATTTCAAAAGCTAAAATATGGGTAAAGGAGCTACTTGTAAACAATTTAATATACTCCAACAGGTAAAATGGATCATTGTGAACATTGGGAAGTTTTTTTTTTGGTGAACTGTCCCTTTAATTATAAAATTACATACTGAACAATGGGGTTACAGAATTCCAGAGAACAATTAGAAAAATTGCTGAACTTTCTACATACTGGCATATTTTGTTTACTTAAAGGGACAGTCAAGTCCAAAAAAAACGTTCATGTTTTAAATAGGGCATGTAATTTTAAACAACTTTCCAATTTACTTTTATCACCAATTTTGCTTTGTCCTCTTGGTATTCTTAGTTGAAAGCTAAACCTAGGAGGTTCATATACTCATTTCTTAGACCTTAAAGGCCGCCTCTAATCTAAATGCATTTTGACAGTTTTTCACCACTAGAGGGCGTTAGTTCATGTGTTTCATATAGAAAACATTGAGCTCATGCACGTGATTTTACTGAGGAGTGAGCACTGATTGGCAAAAATGCAAGTCTGTCAAAAGAACTGAAATAAGGGGGCAGTCTGCTGAGGCTTGGATACAAGGTAATTACAGAGGTAAAATGTGTATTATTATAACTGGGTTGGTTATGCAAAACCAGGGAATAGGTAATTAACGGATTATCTATTTTTTAAAACAACAAAAATTCTGGTGTTGACTGTCCCTTTAATGGAACACTAAACCCATTTTTTTTCTTTAATGATTTAGATAGATCTTCGCTCTCTTGCTAATCTTTATTTAAAAAGCAGGAATGTAAAGCTTAAAGCAGTGCTTTCCAAACTGTGTGTCGTGACACATTAGTGTGTCGGCAGCAGTGTGTAGGTGTGTCCCAACTTGAGCACAATTTTTTTTTTTAATTTAATTTTTTTAATTTTTTTTTTTTTTAATTGTTAGACTTTACGCCTAACTGCCATGCATATCACGTGGTTGACACGTGATTGAAACCTAGTGGGTCACAGATCATCTTAACCTATTGGTGCAGCTCAGCGGGAACTGAAACTATTCCCATTGGCGGCTTTGGTGGCAAATTGGCTCCTGACTGCACGTGTAGTCTCCTCAATCGGCTTGTGACTGCACGTGTAGTCAGTGAGTGGGACAGCAGTGTGTTTGCAGCGCAGGCCGTAGTCAGTCAGACTCTCTGAGCTCTGAGGGCAGCAGCTTAAACGCTGAGCTGAAGCCAGAAGTCAAAGTGTTTTGTTTTTTGCAGCTAGCTCCCAGTAGTGCATTGCTACTCCTGCTCTTGATATATTGATAGGAAGGGGAAGCTTAAAAATGCTTGATGATGAAATGCGAGTCTCTTTATCTAATATTCCACCAAATATTCAGAAACTGTGTTCATCCCATCAACCTCATACATCCCATTAAAATATTAAGTAGCTATTGGTGATATTATTTTTTTTTTTAATTCTTGCACATACATACTGTTACTTGTAAATACATTTTGTTATTATATAATTTATGTATGTGTCCGTATCTCTTAAAACAAATTAGTTTAACCTCCTGTTTGCCAGTACAACTGAGTCGGGAAATGATGTAGGTCTAAAAAGTGTGTCACCAACATGAAAAGTTTGGAAAGCTCTGGCTTAAAGGGACACTGAACCCAATTTTTTTTCTTTCATAATTCAGAAAGAGCAGGCAATTTCAAGCAACTTTCTAATTTACTCCTATTATCAATTTTTCTGCATTCTCTTGCTATCTTTATTCGAAAAAGAAGGCATCTAAGCTAAGGAGCCAGCAAGTTTTTGGTTCAGTATATTAGACAGCACTTGTTTATTGGTGCTGTCCAATCAGCAAGGACAACCCAGGTTGTTCACCAAAAATGGTCCGGCATCTAAACTTACATTCTTGCTTTTCAAATAAATATACCAAGAGAATGAAGAAAATGTGATAATAGGAGTAAATTAGAAAGTTGATTAAAATTGTATGCTCTTTCTGAATCCCGAAAGAAAAATTTTGGGTTCAGCGTCCCTTTAAGAGCCAGCCAATTTTTGGTTGAAAATCTGGGTTATGCTTGCTTTTTGGTTTGCTACATGTAGCCACCAATAAGCAAGTGGTCTCCAGGGTGCTGAACCTAAAATGGGCTGGCTACCAAGCTTTAAATTCCTACTTTTTAAATAAAGAAAGCAAGAGAACGAAGAACAATTGATAGTAGGCGTAAATTAAATTAAGTTTCTTAAAATTGCACCATCTATCTGAATCATTAAAGAAACAATTTGGGTTTAGTATCCCTTTAACCCCTTAACAACCAAGGACATGCCAGGCACGTCCTACAAAAAATGGTCGTTAATGACCAAGGACATGTCTGGTACGTCCTCTGGGGTTTCAAGCTCTGGAAGCGATTGTAATCGCTTTCAGCAGCTTTCAGGGTATTGCAGTGATGCCTCAATATTGAGGTATCGTGCAATATCCTTTTTTAACCAATCCGATGCAGAGAGGGCCAGCAATGGTCTCTGCATCGGCCAGCAATGGTGCCAATTGTTGGTGGGTGGGTGTCATAGCAGGGAGGCAGGAGGGTGGCCTATCCCTGGAGAGGAGTTCCGGATCCGGGAGGGCACAATAGAGGGCGTGCACGCCCGTTAATACATGTGATTGTGATGGAGTGAGAGGGAAGGAGGGAGAGGGAGGGGGGTATAAGTGTTGGGGAAAGGGATCAGTGATCATGGATCTGGGAGGGCTGGAGGGTATTGAGAGGGCAGTTACACTACAGAAAAATGGGGGGTTTATTTTTTTTATTAAAAAAAGCACATTTTGTAGCAAACTGGGTACTAGGAAAAAAGTTTGGAGCAGTGGGTTAGCGCACTGCTAGAGAGCAAAACTGACTGTGTATTAAGATTATATAAGGCTAATTAGCCTGTTAGAATCTTAATACACCAGTCAGTTTTGCTCTCTAGCAGGGCGCTAACCCATTGCTCCCATTTTTTTCCTTGTCCACACATTTTTTTGAGAGATTAGTGTGGTATTTTGGGTATAGCCTATATTCTGACAACAGAGTAGCTCTCATACACACATCCATTTTTGCATTTTCAACAAACTGGGTACTGCAGACAGCTGCCAGTACCCAAGATGGCAGCAAATAGGTAGAGGGGGAGGGTTACAGAGCTGTTTGGGGGGATCAGGGAGGTTTCTGCCAGTACTTAAGATGGCGGTGACAATTGTTGGGTGAGGGAGGGAGGGAAGGTAGCTGTTTGAGAGGGGTCAAGGAGGGATCAGGGGTGGGATGTGTCAGGTGGGAGGCTGATCTCTACACTAAAGCTCAAATTAAAGGGACAGTAAAGTCAAAACTAAACTTTCATGATTCAGATAGGGCATGCAATTTTAAACAACTTTCCTATTTACTTTTATCATCAAATTTGCTTTGTTCCCTTGGTGGTATTTTTGAAAAGCTAAACCTAGCTAGGCTCAAACTGATTTCTAAACAGTTGAAAACCGCCTCCTAGCTCAGAGCATTTTGAAAGTTTTTCACAGTTAGACTGCGCTAGTTCACATGTGTCATATAGATAACATTGTGCTCACTCCCGTGAAGTTATTTAGGAGTCTTCACTGATTGACTACACTGCATGTCTGTCAAAGGCACTTAGGAGGCTGTCTGCAAAGTCTTAGATACAAGGTAATCACAGAGGTAAAAAGTATATTAATATAACTGTGTTGGTTATGCAAAACTGGGGAATGGATAATAAAGGGATTATCTATCTTTTTAAATAAGATACATTTTGGTGCAGGCTGTCCCTTTAACCCTACAAGCTACCTAATTAACCCCTTCAATGCTGGGCATAATACAAGTGTGGTGCGCAGCGGCATTTAGCAGCCTTCTAATTACCAAGAAGCAATGCCAAAGCCATATATGTCTGCTATTTCTGAACAAAGGGGATCCCAAAGAAGCAGTTACAACCATTTGTGCAATAATTGCACAAGCTGTTTGTAAATAATTTCAGTGAGAAACCTAAAGTTTATGAAAAAGTGAACAATTTATTTTTATTTGATCGCATTTGGCGGTGAAATGGTGGCATGAAATATACCAAAATGGGCCTAGATCAATACTTTGGGTTGTCTACTAAATATAAATATATACATGTGAAGGGTTATTCAGGAATTCCTGACAGATATCAGTGTTACAATGTAACTATGGCTAATTTTGAAAAAAAAAAAATGGTTTGGAAATAGCAAAGTGCTACTTGTACTTATTGCTCTATAACTTGCAAAAAAAAAAGGAAAGACCATGTAAACATTGGGTATTTCTAAACTCTAAAATTTAGAAACTATTTAGCATGGGTGTTTTTTTGTGGTTGTAACAGATTTTGGGGGTCAAAGTTAGAAAAAGTTTTTTCCCCCCATTTTTTTTCATCATATTTTATAATTTTTTTATAGTAAATTATAAGATATGATGGAAATAATGGTATCTTAAGAAATTAAATTTAATGGAGAGAAAAACGGTATATAATATGTGTGGGTACAGTAAATACACTAGATAGGTGATGTTCATACAATAAAGCGGTAGGTCAGAGAAGGGTCCATTTAAAAGGTATTGATAATATTTTCTATTTCAAAGAAGTATCAAGCTGGATAAGTTAAGTAAAATAGAACTGCTCCCCCATTTATCCCAGGGGCTAATATCTTGCCTCTTGTAGTATGGTAGATTTTAAAAATGTTTCTTTCATTACTTGAGATATTCATTGTTTTGAAGGTAATCTAATATTTATTTGTCAGACTATTAAGTATAATGCTGTAGTTACAACACACACATACACAATTGTACACATATACATACACAGTTGCACATATACACATACACAAACACATGCAGACCCATACAGTGGCAAGAAAAAGTATGGGAACGTTTTGGAATTAGTTTGTTTTCTGCTTGAATTGGCCATAAAATGTCATCTCATCTTGATCAAAGTCACAGGTATAGACAAACACAATGTGCTTATGATAACAACACACAAACACTTATAATCTTTCATGTCTTTATTGAACACATCCCATTAAACATTCACAGTGCTGTGGAAAAAGTAAGTGAAAACTTGGATTTATTAGCTTGTTAATCCTTCTTTAGCAGCAACATCAACTAAGCGTTTCCAGTAGTTGTGGATTAGACCTGAACAACGTTCAGGAGGAATTTTGGACCACTCTTCCTTACAGAACTTATTAAGCCCAGCCATATTCTTAGGATGTCTGGTGTGAGCAGCTCTCTTGAGATCATTCCACAGAATCTCTATGGGGTTAAGGTCTGGGCTCTGATTGGGTCACTCCAATCGGTGGATTTTTTTAAGCCTTTCTGTAGTTGATTTACTTTGATGTTTAGGATAATTGTCCTGCTGCATCACCCAAGTCTTGCTGAGCTTCAGCTGGCGCACAGCCACCCTGATATTATCCTGTAGGATATCTTGATACACTTGGGAATTGATTTTTCCCTTGATGATGGCAAGTGTGTCAGGCCCTGAAGTAGCCAATGAGCCCCTAATTATGATGTTCCCTCCACTGTACTTAACAGTTGGGATGATGTTTTCATATTGGAATGCAGTGCCCTTTTTACGTCATACATAGTGCTGCATGTTCTTCTCAAAAAACTCAACCTTAGTTTCATCAATCCCCAAAACATTTTCCCAGTAGTGTTGTGGAGTGTCTTGGTGATCTTTAGAAAACTTCAGGTTCACAACAATATTTTTTGGGAAAGCAGCGGCTTTCTTCATGGTATCCTGCTATGGACAACAGTGTACTGAGGGGTGTGATCAACCTGCGCTGGGAAAGTTACCAATAAACCACTGGGTAAATGGAGTATCCTCAAACTCCACAGAGAAGAATACAATCATACAATAGTAATATGGATATTACTATAATAACCCCTGGCGCTAACGTGTAGCTAAAATTGGTAATGCAAAGGTTCTAATTATTGTATACTATAAACAATAAATTACCTTAGTACGATGGAAATGATAATTCCTTACAAATATGTGAAAACTGGGTAATTGATTAAGGGATGTGCTTAAGGATGAACCAGAGTAATGGTGCAAGTAAAAAATAAACAAATTTTATTACAATCTTAATCGTGCACAGAAATACTTTTAAAACCAAATTTAAATAACACTCTGATCAGGCGTTTGACAATGTAGTATCAATAAAATCCCTAAAAACCTCAAAATAAAATTGCATAAATAAAATAACAATAAAACAACAATAAGACAATCACTATCACAAATGGTTAATTCGAGATAGAGAACAAAGATCCCATTGGAAACCAAGGAAGATCCACGTCAGCTGGAAGTTAGTGATATTTTAACCGGAGCTGTAACGAGATGAGATCCAAATGAACAGACAGGAAGAGAGCCAAAATTTAAGGTGTTCACTTATTACTTACACCGAAAATGCTCTATGAAGTCCCGGCTGTCTCTCTATAGCGGTCCTGGATTAGATCACTGCTGGATGGATCCCCGAAATGAAGGAAACCTCTTGTCTTTTACAATCCGTATCAGCACTCACGCCAGATAGACCAAACTGTGCTCTGGGTCTCTGTGCGGTCTCGGCGCTGGTAATTAGTTCCAGTCACCTGTGTGTTAGAAAAGTGGGCGGAGCAACGCGTTTCAGCCCGGTCTGGGCCTTTGTCAAGCTCCTGATAGATGGGAGGTCAGGTCTTTTATACCGTCACCCCTGCATATGATTGGTTAGGCATTAATTCAAAACAAACGGAATTGCGATACAGATACAAAATGATACATTTTTTCTATTGTTACTTTCTGCTCTTATTCATAATACATTTAAAGATGCACAATTTGCCCTTCAAATTTCAGCTTATTTGATGATCAATTTTAAATTCTTTTAAGATTAACAATCATTTTTATTTATAATGGATTCGTAGAGACATACAGAAAGGGGAAATTTATTTTTCACTTGCACCCCCTATATTATCCCGTCCAAAGCACATCCCGCAGGGAAAAAACAGGTTTTTTAAAAGTTATTTTAAAAAACAACTCTCTATGTCAATTATATTGTCCCAGTATCAATTTATATTGCTTAAGTAAAACCTAATAGAGAACCATACAGTAATCTAAACGGATATATTCAACAAATATAATTTTAAGTCCACAATATAAATAAAAAAGTTAAGATAGTTTACAAAACAAGCAAAACTAAAGGGAAAGGAACAAATAGGATTTATTCTCTAAGGAAACACCCTATATCGAAATCTAAGTTTAGGCCGTTCGGTTTAAGCGATTTTAGATCAAAAATCCATTTGGTCTCTTTTTTAAGTAATTCTGACTGTGCATTTCCCCCTCTCCAGTTCTTTTTCAACTTGTCTATACCCATATATGAAAAACACTTCATATCTCCCCCATTGCAGGTAATGAAGTGTTTTGGTATAGGGAGATCTTTGTTCCTATCTAAATCGTGATTTTCAATCGACCAGATATGTTCACGAATTCGGTCTCGTAGGGGTCTTTCTGATTCCCCTATATATTGCTTGCCACATTTACACTGTATTAGATAGATAACCGATTTGTCTGAGCACCTTATGGTGTTTCTAATTTTATAGGATTTTCCTGTGACAGTTGATTTGAATTCCTTTTCCTTTTTGGAGTGTTTACACGCCTTACAGTTTAGGCATGGAAAAAAACCTTCTAAGGTGTTACCTTTTAAATCCATTTGTTTTTCTTTATTCATAATCTTATGTCTATTTTTATTTTTATTTTCGGTTGGTGCTAGAATGGACTTTAGGTTTCGAGCCTTCTTATAAATAATTTGTGTTTTTTTAGGGAGTAGAGAGCCTATGAGCTCATCGTTCTTTAGTATTCCCCAATGTTTTTTTAGTATTTTTTCTATCAGAAATTTATTATTACTATAATTTGTGATAAATGGAATAAATAAGTTATCCTCTGCAGCTTGTTGAGTTCTTTTAGGGTTTTTTTTATTTTTAAATCCATTTTTATTTACCAAATCACATCTATTTACTTGTCTTATTTCTTGTCTTATTTCCTCTATCTTTTTATCATTATAGCCCCTATCTACAAATTTCTGTTTTAATTTTTCAGACTGACTGTCAAAATCGGTTATATTTGTACAATTTTTCTTTATACGTAGGAACTGTCCTTTAGGAATATTGTCAATCCATCTTGGATGGTGACAGCTCGTGTGGTGGATATAGCTATTTGCATCCACATTTTTAAAATGTGTTTTTGAATGTATTTGATTGTTCACAGGGAATAGTTCTAGATCTAAGAAATTCACACTTTTTTTGCTTTTTTCACAAGTAAAACGGAGATTCATCTCATTATTATTCATACTTTCAATAAACTCATTTAACCTAACTTCATCACCCCTCCAAATAATAAGGATGTCATCTATATAACGCTTGTAGGACACCAGGTTTGCTCCAAAGTTGGTATTGCTGAGAAAAAAATGTTCCCAAAAACCCATAACTTTTTTATTTATATTGTGGACTTAAAATTATATTTGTTGAATATATCCGTTTAGATTACTGTATGGTTCTCTATTAGGTTTTACTTAAGCAATATAAATTGATACTGGGACAATATAATTGACATAGAGAGTTGTTTTTTAAAATAACTTTTAAAAAACCTGTTTTTTCCCTGCGGGATGTGCTTTGGACGGGATAATATAGGGGGTGCAAGTGAAAAATAAATTTCCCCTTTCTGTATGTCTCTACGAATCCATTATAAATAAAAATGATTGTTAATCTTAAAAGAATTTAAAATTGATCATCAAATAAGCTGAAATTTGAAGGGCAAATTGTGCATCTTTAAATGTATTATGAATAAGAGCAGAAAGTAACAATAGAAAAAATGTATCATTTTGTATCTGTATCGCAATTCCGTTTGTTTTGAATTAATGCCTAACCAATCATATGCAGGGGTGACGGTATAAAAGACCTGACCTCCCATCTATCAGGAGCTTGACAAAGGCCCAGACCGGGCTGAAACGCGTTGCTCCGCCCACTTTTCTAACACACAGGTGACTGGAACTAATTACCAGCGCCGAGACCGCACAGAGACCCAGAGCACAGTTTGGTCTATCTGGCGTGAGTGCTGATACGGATTGTAAAAGACAAGAGGTTTCCTTCATTTCGGGGATCCATCCAGCAGTGATCTAATCCAGGACCGCTATAGAGAGACAGCCGGGACTTCATAGAGCATTTTCGGTGTAAGTAATAAGTGAACACCTTAAATTTTGGCTCTCTTCCTGTCTGTTCATTTGGATCTCATCTCGTTACAGCTCCGGTTAAAATATCACTAACTTCCAGCTGACGTGGATCTTCCTTGGTTTCCAATGGGATCTTTGTTCTCTATCTCGAATTAACCATTTGTGATAGTGATTGTCTTATTGTTGTTTTATTGTTATTTTATTTATGCAATTTTATTTTGAGGTTTTTAGGGATTTTATTGATACTACATTGTCAAACGCCTGATCAGAGTGTTATTTAAATTTGGTTTTAAAAGTATTTCTGTGCACGATTAAGATTGTAATAAAATTTGTTTATTTTTTACTTGCACCATTACTCTGGTTCATCCTTAAGCACATCCCTTAATCAATTACCCAGTTTTCACATATTTGTAAGGAATTATCATTTCCATCGTACTAAGGTAATTTATTGTTTATAGTATACAATAATTAGAACCTTTGCATTACCAATTTTAGCTACACGTTAGCGCCAGGGGTTATTATAGTAATATCCATATTACTATTGTATGATTGTATCCTGCTATGGACACCATGCCCGTCCAATGTGTTCAGTATAGTATACTCAGTCATGAATAGAGATGTTAACCAGTTTCAATGATTTCTTCAAGTTTTTAGCTGCCGCTCTAGGGTTCTTTTTAACCTCATTGAAACTGTGCAGTGTCCCCATTTGAGTCATCTTAGGTGGACGGCCACTTCTAGGGAGAGTAGCCACATTACTAAATTGTCTCAATTTATAGACAGCTTTATACAATGCAACAATTCTTGATTGCAGGTCTTTTGAGAGCTTTTTTTTGCATGGTTCACATCAAGAGATACATTTTGTGAAAACAATTTTATGCTATAAACTACTGGTAACATTTCTCCCAAATTCCAAATAAAAATAATGTCATTTAGAGCATTTATTTGCAGAAAATGGCAACTGGTCAAAATAACATGCAGTGTTTTCAGAACTCAAATAATGCAAAGAAAACAAGTTCATAATCATTTTTATACAATACAATACTACTATTTTAACTTAGCAAGTGTTCACAAATAAATATTTGGTGGAATAACCCTGATTTTCAACCACAGCTTTAATGCATCTTGGCATGCTCTCCATTGCTGTTGGGTGACTTTATGCCCCTCCTGGTGCAAAAATTGAAGCAGCTCACCTTTGTTTGATGACTTGTGACCATTTATCTTCCTCTTGATCACATTCCAGAGGTTTTTAATGGGGTTCAGTTCTGAAGATAGAGTGGTTGTTGTAAAAAAAAAAAAAGAAAACAATCTGTCTTCTAAAAAACTAAAGAAAAAAAAAAACAACAGTCTGACAAAACCCTGACCTCACCCACCTCCACTCCACTCCACCACCAAAATTCCACTCAGAGAAGCAGTGGACATGTCACTTTGCATGATAGAAAGTCATATGAGTTCTGCTATGTAAATAGCTATGCAAAATTAAAACATACATTAAAATATACTTATAGAGTGGTTGTTTTAAAAAATAAATAAATCACAAACTGTGACTAATCCCTGCCCTCAGTTAATAGGGTGTGCCCCAAAGACCAACAGCTGCTCTTACAACCGGAGCTCAAAATAACAGCAAGTGATCAAACACAGTCTGTTAAGATCATATTAAGGTCTCCCGGTACAACACAAATCAGTTCAGTGAGCCTCCACTAGCCCTATGCCCCCTTACCAAACTTCCGACACAGACAGTGATTCCTGTCTTCTTGCTGTGTCCGTGGTATCTCCGTGAGGCTGGCGTCACTGTGGAGCTGAAGCTGACTCCTCCTTGCGTCGGAGGTGTGTGTCCGATTTTCTTCCAATCACGGGTCAGCGTGGAAGATGTGCCTACGATCCTGCTCCAATCCCAACTGCAGGTTTTGATGGGTCTGGCAAATGCGCTGATATCAAGCAGGTTAATCAAACAAAAGTTTCACCAGACTCCGAAAGTAGAAATTAAAACATAGTCTTTATTGAATCATTTAAAATACAGTCCAATGGAGTACTGCAACAGTATAAGAGAAATCACACAAGCACACTGGCGTAGCACAGGTGGCTTACGCGTTTCGGCTTACAAAGCCATAGTCATAGCCTAATGTGCTAACATACACTCGAGTATAAAACAACCTAAAAGGATTGCGATTGGATAATAGTAAAAAACGCCCATCTGTGTGATTGCTTCTTATAGGTCAAATCCTAATTACATTAATTATATACACTATTTCGTAAGACAGCCGTCAAGAGATACAAACCAGGAATAGGGGAATGCATATATGTTATGGGGAAAGGGAAAGAGGTCCATAATATTATACGCTTCAATAGCAAATATAAGCTCATATCAAATATCATAATATTCTACATGCTGTATGTATACTAATACACTACAAATTGTCTTCAGAAATACCCTACTGGATGATAAATGAATAGTATAATAGGTGCATAAACAAATACAAGAACACCTAAACCTGGATTATTATAATATAGATATTCTCTTAGATTATGTGATTATTTACATTTTAGATGCATCATAACACAAATATATGGTGAAAGGAGAGAATTCATTGACTAGGGGTGGGAGAATATTTTGACTCCTTGCAAGCTCTAAGCGCCTATTTTTCCTATGATCTTAACTCATAGCATAAGACCTAAATTATCTTGGGACACTAGACTATGTTATGTCAGTGAACTAGATTAGATTAGAATGAAAGCTCCAAGCACCTATTTTACCTACGAACTTAACTATTGGCATAAGTCCCAAATTTTGATGGGACACTGGACTATATATGTCTGTAGACTAGATTAGTTTAGAATGGAGATGGCATACTGGAAATACATCCCGGATATGAAAACAGTGTTATACTAAATACATTACTCCCAATGGTTCATAATATCGTATCTAGAATTTAGACCTTTGGGTAGCCTGGTATCCAGAGTGAAAATCCAGTATGCCTCTCTTTTAGCAAGAAGGCGATCAATGTCTCCTCCTCTTTTGGGCCTCTGAACCTTTTCAATAGCGCACCATGAGAAAGTCTTAAGGCTACCTTGATGTTGAATACCAAAGTGTTGAACAATGGGTGTTGATGACCGTGTGGTTTTAAATGATGAGAAGTGTTCCCTTATCCTTGTATTAACGTTGCAAGAAGTGAGTCCTACATATTGTAGGCAACATTCAGTACATTCGATTAGATATATAACATATCTTGATGTGCAGTTCATACATGAGTGCATCTCAAAAGTCCTGTTGGTTACATTGCTTTTAAATAACTTAGTAATTTTGACATATTCACATGACTTACATCTCTGATGGCCACATTTAAACATCCCTAGATGTTTGAGCCAGGAACTACTCTCATTAGCTTTACTGGGTAGGAGAGTGGGAGATAATAGAGTACCTAAAGTGGGACTCCTTCTGTAGGTGCACCTGATGCCCTGTTTTACTGTATCAGTAAGCTTATCATCAGCATTAAGTACAGGAAAATGCTTGCGTATGATGTCACAGATATATGGATATTGGCTACTGTGACTTGTCACGAAAGTGACTCCCTCAAATTTCTTATGTTTATGGTCTGTTTGTTCCAATAGAGAGTTTCTTGATTTGTTTGTTACCGCTAATTTTGCTTTGTGTATGTCTTTGTGGGGATATTTCCTCTCATATAATCTCCTGTCTAGATCTTTTGATAATATTTTAAAATCTTCTGGATCTGAACAATTTCTTTTAAGTCTTGTATATTCTCCTTTCGCAATGGCTAGAGGGACATGCATAGGATGGCAGCTCCTGCCATGTAACACAGTGTTACCTGAAATGGGCTTACGGTACACAACAGTTTTGACATCCCCATTGGGTTGTCCTATAAGTGTAAGATCTAGATAATTAATCTGTACTGAATTGAATTCAAAAGTGAATTCTAATCCTACTTGATTGTTATTGAGAAAATCAACAAACTGAGAGATCTCTTCCTCTGTCCCGTTCCAAATGAACAGCAGATCGTCTATGTATCTTTTATACATTGTATCCCTGCCCTCACATACCTTTGTTTGATGACTTGTGACCATCAATCTTCCTCTTGAACAACTTTTTCATGTCTGAAGAGAGAGTGGTTGTTGTAAAAAGAAAATAAAAAAGTACAATCTGTCTTCTGAAAAATGAAAGAAAAAAAACCAGTGTGACAAAATCCACCTCCACTCCACTCTGCCACCAAAATTCCACTGTAAAGTAAAGAGTGATTTAAAATAAAAATAAAAGTAAAATACACTTTTACATAACAGGGTGGTTGTTTTTTTTTTAAAAAAGTCTACCTTCTAAACAACTAAACGCCTAGATTACGAGTTTTGCGTTAGGGTCAAAAAGCAGCGTTGGCCGGTCCTAACGCTGGTTTTTAACGCCCGCTGGTATTACGAGTTTCCATAATACCACAAAAATATCCATCTCCGCTGAAATCATTAACGTCAACCCAGACCCAGTAGTTAACATATACCGCGAACAAAAACATCCACGAATCACTAAAAAAACATTACACAAACTACACTTACACTCATACAAACACTACACTATATTTATTTTGAAGATTTCATATTTTATGGTCAAAATAGAACGGATCAAAGTTACGAGATCTCGGGTGTTTGAAAAAAAAGCCAGAGAAAACCATTTTCCATTGACTGACATAGACAGACGGGAACAGACACTCATATAGCTACATTTAACTACTAATATTATAACATACATACACTAATAGATACATACAAACAATATACAGCACATTACATACACAAATAAGATTTTTATTAGGAATTTAACACGATTTAGCTACTTTTTCACACAAGAACATGACGTCACTCACTTTACGCTCAAAACAAGTCTTGGATTTTATTTCTACACACATTTTTCTCCTCCATTGACTTCTATGGGGAAACGTGCTCGTGCACGCGACAGGCAGATTTACCTAACGCACGGAAAAAGCGTAGACAAAAAAACTCGTAATACCAGTGTTAAAATTGTGAAACTAACTCATTCTTTCTTGCGTTAGTCCCGCTATGACAAATAGATCAAGAATTTACTATTTTACTATGGAGTTATGGCTTTTACTTCTGTGAAATTCACTACAACATCAAATTGTTATAGAAATTTACATTACATCAACTACAAATCACCAGTACAATATCGGTTAGAAAAATTACGTAAGATTTAAACGGACTGAAAAATAATTTTATCATTTCATTATTCACAAACAGTAGACAATTGGAAACACGTCTCATTTACCTCTATTATAGCTTTTCATTTATTCAACTCATATGCTTGCATGAACAGCATATCTACATAGGCTTAACACATGATCATTAATGGATGCACATACATGACTTTTCTCATTCACTCATACATGTGCATTGATATTATGGCCAAAAAAACACATTCGATTCTCTCTATGAATCATGAAACATAAAATATGGATTTTACTGTCCCTTTAACATCACGATTCACTCAGAATATAACATTAGGAATTACGTACAATAAGAACATCATTAGAACAGATTACAGCTGTCACTTTTTGGGAAGTAACAACAACGCTATACTGCTTTATATAAGTCAGCATATGTGGGAGAGAATCACAATATATACGTAGATGTACATAACATGCATCACGCAACCACAAAGCACACATTTATATTTTAATCATCACACAATAACAATGTAGTAAAATACAACAACAGAATGAGGATTTGATAACTAGACAGGCAGGTTGCTAATATGATGACGTCATTAGAAGCTTCAACCATACACATTACAGCTTTAGGACTGTACCACCCCTTTCAGAAGTTTAGCACTCAATACTACAATACTACATATACGTAAACGAGAATTTGGAACATCATTATTATTGCGATTTTAATGGGACTCGTACAATATTGACATCTCGCAAATCACTTATATATACAATACTACAGATGTCAGCCGGAAGATCTTCATTATTATTGCGATTTTAATGGGACGCGTACAATATTGACATCTCGCCAATCACTTATATATACAATATTACAGATGTCAGCCGGAAGATCTTCATTATTATTGCGATTTTAATGGGACGCGTACAATATTGACATCTCGCAAATCACTTATATATACAATATTATAGATGTCAGCTGTTACTTTATCGTTTACAAACAATATTGCAGCAACATTGATTGATCTGATTCTATGCCATGTCTATGCACATTATACACAAGTATGCACTTTCATTCATGTTAGCGTGGACCTGTGCTTTTTACTATAAGATCGCGTTTATTAAGTATTTATTACGCATATGAACAAACATCACGAAGATGCACTGTATGTGTTTTATTTTACACTTTCACATTGCGATTCATTGGGGGAAAATAAAATTTCAGCAAACACCTAAAAAAACGCCCACTTTGAAAGCATTCGCGCCGCTCACATACAAACAAGTGTATACAATCAGCAATCATTACGAACTCACTACCATTGGACATATTGCACTATAAATCCCCCAAACAACATGGCCAAAGCGTGTGATCGACATTGTATCAAATCGCTTTTGTGTTTTTGCATACCTTGTTACTCCTTGTGTGTTTGCTCTGCTGTTTGGGTTTGTGCCTCTTAGCTTGGCAAATATGGATAATGCTCAGTTAGATGCTGCTGGTGCTGTTGCACGAGTAGTGGTCAATAGAATCAGGCGGCATCTCGGCATCTCCAAGAGAGACAAAGGGCTCGTTTGGTTAGAGGTCCTCGTGTTGAAAGGGTGAGGCCCACCTTGGATAACATGAGCGACTTCGAGGTTTTTGACAAGTATAGGCTCAATCGTGAACAGCTCATTGGCCTTTACGATGTTCTTAAACCTCATATGGAGCCACGTAGACGCATGTACTGCAATCCCTGGTATGACAAAGATGCTAAGTTGCATACACGTCCTGACCTCTGGGAGTTTTCAATCTGGAGAGGGGTACCTTCATGGGCTTGCTCAGGGTACCTTCTCTGTGGTTTTTTACAACTTTCTGGATGCCATGGTACGAGTCAGTAAGCATTACATAGGATTCCCTCAAAATGATGGTGATTGGAGGTGCCTGAAGAGGGAATTCTTTGCAATAGCTCGAATGCCCAATGTCTTGGGAGCAATAGATTGCACCCACATTGCCCTGCATGCTCCACAACATGACTTGCCCTTCCGAAATCACAAACATTTCCATAGTCTCAATGTGCAGTATGTTTGTGATGCACGGATGCGGATTATGCACGTGTGTGCAAATTTCGGCGGGGCTTGTCATGATGCCCGCATCCTCAGACAGTCGTCCCTGTGGCGGCAGTTTGAGGGTAGAGAGTTTCCCCCTGGGTGGCTTGTTGGTCAGTATTTGTGCACAACATAGTTAATTAGTTAGACAATTGCCCCTGTAGTCTTAAAAAACTGTTGTGTTTGTGTAATGTGCAAAATGTGCAGCTATAGGATGCGCTTTAACCATTTAATTGTCTTTCAGCAAATGTCTAGTTTTATGTCCAAACAGATATGTAGCATGTCTTAGCTTAAATGGTCAGATAGAGAATGCAATTTAACCGTCATTGTCTCTTTCCGCAAATGTCTCGTTTTATGTCCAAACAGATATGTAGCATGTCTTAGCTTAAATGGGCAGCTCTAGGATGCAATTTAACCATTTCTTTCTCTTTTATCAAAAGTCTGCTTTATGCGAAATACGCATATGTAGCATGTCTTAGCTTAAATGGTCAGATAGAGAATGCAATTTAACCATGTCATTGTCTCTTTCCGCAAATGTCTAGTTTTAGCTCCAAACAGATATGTAGCATGTCTTAGCTTAAATGGTCAGATAGAGAATGCAATTTAACCGTCATTGTCTCTTTCCGCAAATGTCTAGTTTTATGTCCAAACAGATATGTAGCATGTCTTAGCTTAAATGGGCAGCTCTAGGATGCAATTTAACCATTTCTTTCACTGTGAGCAAAAGTCTGCTTTATGCGAAATACGCATATGTAGCATGTCTTAGCTTTTATTGTGTGATTTATAGATGTTAAAATCATTAAATGTTTATGACGAGGATATGTAGTCAAAATTATACAGTTATAATTATACAATTACGTAAGATTTAAACGGACTGAAAAATAATTTTATCATTTCATTATTCACAAACAGTAGACAATTGGAAACACGTCTCATTTACCTCTATTATAGCTTTTCATTTATTCAACTCATATGCTTGCATGAACAGCATATCTACATAGGCTTAACACATGATCATTAATGGATGCACATACATGACCTTTCTCATTCACTCATACATGTGCATTGATATTATGGCCAAAAAAACACATTCGATTCTCTCTATGAATCATGAAACATAAAATATGGATTTTACTGTCCCTTTAACATCACGATTCACTCAGAATATAACATTAGGAATTACGTACAATAAGAACATCATTAGAACAGATTACAGCTGTCACTTTTTGGGAAGTAACAACAACGCTATACTGCTTTATATAAGTCAGCATATGTGGGAGAGAATCACAATATATACGTAGATGTACATAACATGCATCACGCAACCACAAAGCACACATTTATATTTTAATCATCACACAATAACAATGTAGTAAAATACAACAACAGAATGAGGATTTTATAACTAGACAGGCAGGTTGCTAATATGATGACGTCATTAGAAGCTTCAACCATACACATTACAGCTTTAGGACTGTACCACCCCTTTCAGAAGTTTAGCACTCAATACTACAATACTACATATACGTAAACGAGAATTTGGAACATCATTATTATTGCGATTTTAATGGGACTCGTACAATATTGACATCTCGCAAATCACTTATATATACAATACTACAGATGTCAGCCGGAAGATCTTCATTATTATTGCGATTTTAATGGGACGCGTACAATATTGACATCTCGCCAATCACTTATATATACAATATTACAGATGTCAGCCGGAAGATCTTCATTATTATTGCGATTTTAATGGGACGCGTACAATATTGACATCTCGCAAATCACTTATATATACAATATTATAGATGTCAGCTGTTACTTTATCGTTTACAAACAATATTGCAGCAACATTGATTGATCTGATTCTATGCCATGTCTATGCACATTATACACAAGTATGCACTTTCATTCATGTTAGCGTGGACCTGTGCTTTTTACTATAAGATCGCGTTTATTAAGTATTTATTACGCATATGAACAAACATCACGAAGATGCACTGTATGTGTTTTATTTTACACTTTCACATTGCGATTCATTGGGGGAAAATAAAATTTCAGCAAACACCTAAAAAAACGCCCACTTTGAAAGCATTCGCGCCGCTCACATACAAACAAGTGTATACAATCAGCAATGATTACGAACTCACTACCATTGGACATATTGCACTATAAATCCCCCAAACAACATGGCCAAAGCGTGTGATCGACATTGTATCAAATCGCTTTTGTGTTTTTGCATACCTTGTTACTCCTTGTGTGTTTGCTCTGCTGTTTGGGTTTGTGCCTCTTAGCTTGGCAAATATGGATAATGCTCAGTTAGATGCTGCTGGTGCTGTTGCACGAGTAGTGGTCAATAGAATCAGGCGGCATCTCGGCATCTCCAAGAGAGACAAAGGGCTCGTTTGGTTAGAGGTCCTCGTGTTGAAAGGGTGAGGCCCACCTTGGATAACATGAGCGACTTCGAGGTTTTTGACAAGTATAGGCTCAATCGTGAACAGCTCATTGGCCTTTACGATGTTCTTAAACCTCATATGGAGCCACGTAGACACATGTACTGCAATCCCTGGTATGACAAAGATGCTAAGTTGCATACACGTCCTGACCTCTGGGAGTTTTCAATCTGGAGAGGGGTACCTTCATGGGCTTGCTCAGGGTACCTTCTCTGTGGTTTTTTACAACTTTCTGGATGCCATGGTACGAGTCAGTAAGCATTACATAGGATTCCCTCAAAATGATGGTGATTGGAGGCGCCTGAAGAGGGAATTCTTTGCAATAGCTCGAATGCCCAATGTCTTGGGAGCAATAGATTGCACCCACATTGCCCTGCATGCTCCACAACATGACTTGCCCTTCCGAAATCACAAACATTTCCATAGTCTCAATGTGCAGTATGTTTGTGATGCACGGATGCGGATTATGCACGTGTGTGCAAATTTCGGCGGGGCTTGTCATGATGCCCGCATCCTCAGACAGTCGTCCCTGTGGCGGCAGTTTGAGGGTAGAGAGTTTCCCCCTGGGTGGCTTGTTGGTCAGTATTTGTGCACAACATAGTTAATTAGTTAGACAATTGCCACTGTAGTCTTAAAAAACTGTTGTGTTTGTGTAATGTGCAAAATGTGCAGCTATAGGATGCGCTTTAACCATTTAATTGTCTTTCAGCAAATGTCTAGTTTTATGTCCAAACAGATATGTAGCATGTCTTAGCTTAAATGGTCAGATAGAGAATGCAATTTAACCGTCATTGTCTCTTTCCGCAAATGTCTCGTTTTATGTCCAAACAGATATGTAGCATGTCTTAGCTTAAATGGGCAGCTCTAGGATGCAATTTAACCATTTCTTTCTCTTTTATCAAAAGTCTGCTTTATGCGAAATATGCATATGTAGCATGTCTTAGCTTAAATGGTCAGATAGAGAATGCAATTTAACCATGTCATTGTCTCTTTCCGCAAATGTCTAGTTTTAGCTCCAAACAGATATGTAGCATGTCTTAGCTTAAATGGTCAGATAGAGAATGCAATTTAACCGTCATTGTCTCTTTCCGCAAATGTCTAGTTTTATGTCCAAACAGATATGTAGCATGTCTTAGCTTAAATGGGCAGCTCTAGGATGCAATTTAACCATTTCTTTCACTTTGAGCAAAAGTCTGCTTTATGCGAAATATGCATATGTAGCATGTCTTAGCTTAAATGGTCAGATAGAGAATGCAATTTAACCATGTCATTGTCTCTTTCCGCAAATTTCTAGTTTTAGCGCCAAACAGATATGTAGCATGTCTTAGCTTAAATGGTCAGATAGAGAATGCAATTTAACCATGTCATTGTCTCTTTCCGCAAATGTCTAGTTTTAGCTACAAACAGATATGTAGCATGTCTTAGCTTAAATGTGCAGATAGAGAATGCGATTTAAACATATAATTCATTTTGTATTAAAATGTCTATTTTAGTGGATTTTCGTGTACACAAATGAATTGTATTTTAATATAATAATTAGAACGATATTTTTAATATTTGTCATTTTGTTATGTTCATTATTTATAGGTGATTCTGGTTACATGAGCCGGCCTTGGCTCATTACACTGTTACGTAACCCCACCGACAAGGCCCAGGAGCGCTATAATAGGGCGCACAAGCGGACTAGGGCTGTAGTGGAGAGGATGTTTGGGCTCCTCAAAATGAGACTAAGATGCCTGGGCAGGTATGGAGGAGCCCTCCAATACAGCCCTAGTAAGGTGGTGAAGATCTTTATAGCCTGCAGCGTCCTGCATAACATTGCACAGCGGGAATGGGATGCTGCAGGCCGTCCAGGTGCCCCAACACCTCCTCCAAGATGAGGAGGACGATCCTGTTCTAGAGGGGCCATTCCAGGACGAGGGGCTCAATGTCAGAGCAAACATCATCAACCGCCACTTCAGACGGTAAATACTAGAAGTTAGATAGGAGCATTGCGAATATGTGTGAATTCTAGGGAAATGAGAAGGAGAGAATTGTGCAAACATGTTAGGATTGTTCATAAAATGCTTATAACAAATTTTTTTATTATTAAAGGTGATGCTTCTGGTATTGGGTCCTGTAACGACTTCGCTACCTGGTTTTTAAAGACAACATCAGCTGGTAAGTATAAATAATGTATGGACTGTGGCTGGCGGGAATTTTGCACAAAATATGGCATACATTTTAAAAAGTAGTATTTAGTTTACACATTACTAGATATTTGGATACTCAGAAAGGGATCCTCTAGCAAGACTATATGCTTCAAAGTCATATTCAAAGTCACACATCAGAGGTTAGGTCTGCACAATGTATGACTCATCTTCACACTTGATTGATAGAACATAACACAAGATGCTACACATGCTTAGTAAGCTAGTGATATAAATAGTTTCAGAAATGGGGTGGGGGTGCAGAACTAATTCACACAATTCTATTAATTTGTTTTATTTTCACTTTTTTGGCCATTAGGGAGATGACTTCATCTAAAGACTGAAAGTGAAGAATTCAAGACTGAAAGTGAAGTATCCCAGAATGAAAGTTAAGAATCCCAGATTGAAAGTGATGAATACCAATGTGATCATGTCTGGCATTGTCTTTCAAATGTGCTGACCTTGAAAACCATACAAAGACACGTTCACATGGTAAGTGGCAACAATTTTATGGACTAAGGCTGTGGATGCATCCTATTGGAGACACTTATATTTTTTTTTTATAGATGGTATTTCACAATCCTCTATTTTGAAAATGATGAATAAGACACCTAATGAAGATAAACTGTTATTGAAGATAATGAATTGATAATGAATTGCCTTTCAAAGACCATACATCCAGGCACAATGCATGCTATTTAAGAAACACAGGAGGAAGAATGTTAAAAGAATTAGGAATATCTACATGTCCTATATTAGAATATGTTTATTTTAGATACATTACCCCTACTTTGTGCTAGAGAGGACTCAGATTCTGACCAATCAGACAAAGGGATACATTTTATAGTTGATATAGAGGTATATTATTTGAAGGGACATGAAATATTGCATTCAATTCTGTTCCTCATACAATATAAATATATTTTTACAATGCGATGAGCATTATTTTGTCTAATTTTAAAAGCTAATGTTTAATTCTAAGATTGATTAGACAATATAATGGTATTAATTTAAATTATGGATAGATATAGATTTCATGTATGAACCTGTTTTTAATATCAATAAAAAAAATACATGTTAGAGCATAGACACAAGATAGTTTAACAATTATTAGATTTAATGAATATTTTAAGACGTGTTCAGGAAATGACTAATGTGTTTAATATTTTTCTTCTTTATTTTTCAGTTTCATCTGTGACGAATTACCTTTTTTATTTTTTTCTCATACTATATATTTTTCTTTATTTTTAAAAAAAAAACATATTCTTAGAGACATATCTCTATCACAGTAAGATAAGAAGAAATATATGCATCTAATATTCTGACAAGTAAACAAACTATTACTACCATCTATTTGACAAGCACCTGCCTGATATCAAATATAATAATTTGGGTTAATTTATTGAATGAAAAATAGCAACACAGCTTATTCTGATAATGTTAAACTCAAGTATCTTCAAAATTTTAATTTGTAGTTAAATACATCTATCTATGCTTTTATTGTGTGATTTATAGATGTTAAAATCATTAAATGTTTATGACGAGGATATGTAGTCAAAATTATACAGTTATAATTATACAGTTACAGTTATAATTATACAATTTTGTTCATTTCACTTTTAAGAAATAAAATTGTTTAACTTACATTAAAGTGACAGTGTAGTTAAATGTTAGATTTACATTCTAATATCTGTAATCTTCCTTATGTATCCAAAAACATTATTACACTAAATATAGGTTATTCAGCTTTAATTATTTTTTAGGTAATATGTTTTAAATTATCTGTAAATGAAAAGTAAGTTAATTTCATATTTATACCAAGCTAGTTATTGTATGCCATATTGATTACTTTTCAGTTCTAGTGGAGTAATTTGAAGGGTCAGTTAACTATAGATATGATGTCCTGTATGGAAGCCTGCTCCAAATAAACAATTTATACTCACCGAAAGACCCAGCATTTCCTTTTCCTCATTAACTATAGATATATCAAAAGATAACTTCTAGCAATTATACTCCTTACCTGTTGGATAGATATCACATATCTATATGTATTTTCATTCCCCTTTAGTTTATTTCTACAATGTTAAATCCACATATTCCTAATGGTTTTGTCCTTAAAGGGACATTCAAAAAATATTTCATTTAGTGAATCAGAGATATTACAAATCTTTTGTAAAAAAAAAATTAAATCTACTTTTTTATCTAATTATATTCAGTCTTTAGATATCCTTTGTTAAAGAAATAACAATGCACATGGGTTAGACAATGACATAAGGCATCTATGTGCAACCAACAATCAGCAGCAACAGAGCCTATCTAGATATGTTTTTCAGGCAACAATATCAATTGGAAAAAACTAATGAGATAATCAAAATAAATATGACGTTGTTTTAACATTGTATTATCCATGTAAATCAGTAAAGAACATATAGCTTAATGTCCCTTAAAGGTAAAGCTGGATAAATACAGCCATAAGAAGATATTTAATTCACAGTGGGTCAAACAATACAGAAGGTAATACAAATATGCTTGATTCTCATGTTATACTAAGTTTCAGAAAGGGAGGTGCATCGGTTTATGATCAGCAACAGCAAAGCATTACTGGGAAATATCTACTTAATTGTGGGTGGCCAACAATGCATATTTACAATGTTTAGACAGATGTATTTAGATCAAGTTAAAGATTGCATATTAGCTCATGAAAGGGACGGTAATTAAAAAGCGTTTCTTTCTGGATTCATAAACAAAATATAATTTTAAACATTAACATTTAATTCTATCATCGATTTAAATTCATTCTTTTGATATTATTTCATTTACAACCATATCTAGATATGCTCAGTAGCTGAAGATTGGTGGATGCCCAGAGATGTCTTGTGTGATTGGCTCAACCATGTGCATTTCAAATTCTTCTGTTAAGGATATTTAAAGAATAATCTAAATTGATAGTTACATTTTAAAGTATAAAAATGTATTCTCTCTCCTGATCATTTTAAGAAAATATTTGTGTGTAATGTCCCTTTAAAAATAAAGACGCCATTGCCCCAATAACAGATGTGAGCAGTTCAGACAAATACAAGCTCAAGGTTTATTTACTAATAATAAACAAATGTGTAGTTTAACATTTATAAACAGATTATCCAAGTTCTGGACATTATAACCAGATATTAAGCATTTCAGAAATATCGCGTGGGAAACGTATCTTGCAACACGAGATTCGCTTCTTTCAAAATTAGATTCTAATGTCACACAATAGCACACAATCAATGTGCATTATAAATACATTTAATAGAGCAATGTCAATACTTCACAATAAATCACAAAATGTATTTAATAAACAATAAATACATACAATGTTAAATTTGTATTAATAGAACATATTTGTATTCAAGAACCTGATCGATATTAAACCTCGAAATGTGTAAAACATTTACTTATGTGACTGGATTATATTTAAAAAAAAATAAAAAAAATAATATTTAATGGATCATGTATATTACATCTGCGTCACACATATCCGCATAACTATCCCATGAGTTACAAATAAGTCTACATTAAAAATGTAGTAACAGCACCCCCAGGAGGTAGTTGTATGGAAGTTACTAAGATATGAAACATTAAGGAACAATCAATCAGAGTTCATCACACAAACATAACTTGAGTCATTATGGTCTCACAGACATGAAAACAAAATGTCTAAATTTTATCCAATCAGATGTACAGATACCATGTCCCAGGGTGCATGTCATGTTTACTTCACCATATAAAAGTCCATTACACGTTGCCATTTTTGTCAGTTCTCTAATGCCTGCTGGCTTATATATATATCTATATATTATATATATATTCTTTGCGTGACTAGCAGGCATGACGTCTCCCAGGTTCACCAAGGTGGATAGTGCTGCACTGGTCAACGCCGTTGAGGACGTCTATCCTCAGCTGTTTGGGAACAAGAAGAGGTCGACGAAGCAGAGCATTAAGAAGGCCCTCTGGGCGTCTATCACCAATGAGGTTAATTTGGTGTTGGGAGTCCAGAGGAGCCAGGATCAAATCATGCGGAGGTTCGGGGATATGAGGTTGTGTCTGCACAAAAAAGTCGATCTCATAAGGGAGTGAGTACAAGCCTGTCAGAGGGATGGCAAGAAAACTAAGCCCCAACGGAAACTCTACCTACTCCCTTATGAGGTGACTTTATGCGAGCTCCTCAATCTCTGGGTCCCCCACAGATTTCGATCATCTCGCTCCTCGGCTTCTTCTTCTTCCCTCCCAGCTGCTGGATCAGAAAGTCCTGACCCGGAGGCCAGTGCAACTGCTTCTCGGTCCGGTTGCCTGGGAGAAGAGGAGAGAGAATCTGAACCAGGTAAATATCCGACTTCATATAATATATTAATATTTTATTTTATTTTTAAGAAATGTGTATATAGTCATATATTCAACCTATATAGATCTCACAACACACGCTACATAGGATGTTTAGATATCTGAATTTAGATTTGTCACACTTGAAATAGGAATGATGTTTCTTGCGCTCTACAGAATATGCGTCACAGAGCGAAAATGGAATTGCGCATCCGTGAAATCCTTATCATCCGCCATTTCATACATTGACTATCGAATCATAACACAGTTCTAAATATTATTTGTTATTGTTCAATATTAACAAATATCCAATTGTAATCTCGTAATACACCCAATTGCAAATAGATATGAAGTCTTTAGAAATGATACTCATCACACTACTATATCCAAATCAATTCTGAATCACGGATGCGTAATTCCGCTTGGAATCATTGCGCAATGATCACGAAAGATAGAATTGTGCACACATGTGAACATGTGTTTTCTGTAACTGGCATCGCTTTAGACATGTTGGTCAAATCACGGATGTGTAATTCCGCTTGGAATCATTGCGCAATGATAACGAAAGATAGAATTGCGCACACACGTGAACATGTGTTTGCTGTAACTGGCATCGCTTTAGACATGTAAGTCAAATCACGGATGTGCAATTCCGCTTGGAATCATTGCGCAATGATCACAAAAGATAGAATTGCGCACACACATGAACATGTGTTTGCTGTAACTGGCATCGCTTTAGACATGTTGGTCAAATCATGGATGCGCAATTCCGCTTGGAATCATTGTGCAATGATCACTAAAGATAGAATTGCGCACACACATGAACATGTGTTTGCTGTAACTGGCATCGCTTTAGACATGTTGGTCAAATGTATACGTTAATTAGTATATATGGGAAGAATACAGTATCCTTATTTACAATCTTCTACATTATAAAAGCTATACTAGCAAGATCAAAAGAAACAATGAACTATCTCTATCAATTGTTGAGAATGCAAGAAGACACAAAATGAATTAAAGCTACAGTCAACAACATAAAAGATTGAAAATAAGAATACAGGATCTCTTTATTTAGACATTAATTGAGGAAACAATGAACTCTTGTGAATACAAATAGATTTGTACTTTGTCAATTAGAATTGAAAAATCAGATTGTTTGTGTCCATGACCTGATTTGTTAATATAGTTAATATAGCTGGCGGCGGTGTAGGGGAATTAGATTAGGGGTTAATGTGTTTAATATAGGCGGCGGCGGTGTAGGGGGATTAGATTAGGGGTTAATACATTTATTATAGGTGGCAGCTGTGTAGGGGGATTTAGATTAGAGGCAAAAGAGCTGATTACTTTGTGACAAAGCCCCGCCAAAAGCCCTTTTAAAGGCTGGTAAAAGAGTAGTTTTCTTTGGGGCATGCCCCGCAAAAAGCCCTTTTAAGGGCTGGCAAAAGAGCAGTTTACTTTGGGGTAATGCCACACAAAAAGCCCTTTTCAGGGCTATTTGTAGGGTTAGGCTTAGGTTTAGTGGTAGGGATAGTTTAGTATTTTAGGGGTTAAATAATTTAATATAGCTGGCGGCGGGGTAGGGGGATTAGATTAGGGGTTAATTAATTTAATATAGGTGGCGGCGGGGTAGGGGCATTAAATTAGGGGTTAATTAATTTAATATAAGTGGCGGCGGGGTAGGGGCATTAGATTAGGGGTTAATTAATTTAATATAGGTGGCGGCGGGGTAGGGGCATTAAATTAGGGGTTAATTAATTTAATATAGGTGGCGGCAGGGTAGGGGGATTACATTAGGGGTTAATAATTTTAAAATAGATGTCGGCGGGGTAGGAGCTCACTTTAGGGGGTAGGTAAGGTAGATGGCGGCGGTGTAAGGGGCTCACTTTAGGGGGTAGGTAAGGTAGATGGCGGCGGTGTAAGGGGCTCACTTTAGGGGGTAGTTTAATATAGTTGGCGACGGTGTAGGGGGATCACATTAGGGGGTAGTTAATGTAGGTGGCGGCGGGGTCCGGGAGCGGCGGTTTAGGGGTTAAATATTTAATTAGGGATTGCGGCGGGGGATCGCGGTTGACAGGTAGATAGACATTGCGCATGCGTTAGGTGTTAGGTTTTATTTAGAAGATCGCGGTTGACAGGTAGATAGACATTGCGCATGCGTTAGGTGTTAGGTTTATTTGGCAAGTAGTTTAGGGAGTTACGGGGCTCCAATAGACAGCGTAAGGCTTACTATGGCTGCTTTTTGTGGCGAGGTGAAAATGGAGTAAGATTTCTCAATTTTCACCACGTAAGTCCTTACGCTGTATATTGGATACCAAACTGCGCGGGTTTGGTATACCTGTCTATGGCCCAAAAAACTACGGGCGACGGCAGAAATATACGGGCGTAACTTCTAGGTTATGCCGTATATAGGATACCAAACCAGCGCAAAATTCAGCGTCGCCGGCATTTGCGGGCGACGCTGCATATCGGATCGGGCCCCAGATGCGTATAGGGGTTTTACCTAATAGAACGAAGTAGAGTACTATGCAGTAATTTAAGCGGAACGGAAACAAATTGGCTTATTATGGTTCCGCTTTTAGTGTTCCTAGTGTATCGCGCATGCGCTAATGGCCGTGAACGCGCTTTGCATTGAAGTAGGAGAGATGGGATATCACTGGCAGCTAGTTTGAAGAAGAAGCTCTATACGTCACGGTGGGGGGAGTTAAACAGCCATATTAGGACACCAATTTTGAAGTTATCGTAGACAATTCAACAGTGAAGGCAGGAAGTAAGAGAAAGGGGGCACGTTGCAGCTTGATCTTTATTTATAGTTTTTCAACATAGATTAATGTTGTGGGCAGTGTTGAATGTCCCTTTAAAATTCTATCTACAGGCTACTAAGGATTTTCGCCAGTCTTCTGCCCTGTTTGTTTGTTTCTCAGGTAAGCGTAAAGGTCAGAAGGCCACATCTACTTTTCTTTCCCTCTGGTTGAGAAGTATGATTCGTTTTGCATATGAGACTGCTGGACAGCAGCCTCCTCAGAGAATTACGGCTCATTCCACTAGGGCTCCTCTTCGTGGGCTTTCAAAAATGAAGCTTCTGTGGAACAGATTTGCAAAGCAGCAACGTGGTCCTCTCTGCATACTTTTTCCAAATTTTATACTTTTGCCTCGGCTGAGGCCTCTTTTGGGAGAAAGGTTTTTCAAGCGGTGGTGCCTTCTGTTTAGGTCTGCCTGTCTTGTTCTCCCTCCCTGTTCATTCCGTGTCTTCTAGCTTGGGTATTGGTTCTCACTAGTAATTGGAATGTTGTTGTGGACTCTCCATGTCTTAGGAAATAAAATAAAATTTATGCTTAACTGATAAATTTCTTTCTTTCCAGACATGGGGAGTCCACGACCCTACCCTTTTGATTAGACAGTATTTTTTGCTAAACACCAGGCACCTCTACACCTTGGTTTCCATTTCCCTTCGGCTGAATGACTGAGGGTTATAAGTTAGGGAAGTGACACTTAATTCAGCTCTGCTGGGGGGCTCTTTGCCACCTCCTGCTAGCCAGGAGTGAATATTCCACTAGTAATTGGAATGACGTTGTGGATTCTCCATGTCCGGAAAGAATAAAGTTTATCAGGTAAGCATACATTTTATTATTTATGTATATATACACATATTAACACATAAATATATATGTATATATTCATATACTATAAAAGGAAATAAGAAAACAAGGCGCCACTCCCCTAAGCGTAGTAAGTAAAATCACAAAGGGTATTTATTACAAATAACAATTAAAAACTCACAGATTACAACCTCAAACATTTGTGGGGTATGATTCAGGCACTGTTCAACTGTTTTATCTGTATTTTGGCCTGTGGTAGCCGTGGATTATCGTAAGGACATGATCCCCTTCAGTGAGCACAGGAAGTACTTTTTACATATCTTATGTACGACTGTGAACGAAGCAAACATTCCTGGAACTCTGCCACTGTTGTCCTTGGATATCGTTGAGAGACCTATACGGTTTCCCAGTGCCTGAATCATACCTCACAATTGTTTGAGGTTGTAATCTGTGAGTTTTTAATTGTTATTTGTAATAAATACCCTTTGTTATTTTAATTACTATGCTAAGAGGAGTGGTGCCTTGTTTTCTTATTTCCTTTTATAGTTATTACCCGGTCTCCAGTTCCATGACTTACAAGAGGCAGCAACTCCAATCACCTGCAGTTTGCTGTGCACAGAATTCAGCATATCCTTTTAGTGATTTAGTGAAAATATATAACTTAGACTTCAAACTAAATTTGCATAAACATTTTAATGAAATGAGTGACATAGGTTGTTGCTGCTGGATGTCTTGTATTTGGAGCAAAGGATAGAATGGATCGCCGTCAAGATGAAGATGACAAATTCCTGCTGATGTTTCTATCCACAGAGTTACCTATAAGAAGAAGCTGAATGTCATTATGTTTGTAGTTTTCTCAGTATTTATTCACACTCCTTTAGTTAAGTATTTCAGTGATGCTGTATCAAGGTAAAGTCAACTTGTTACTCTCATCGTACCTGTGTGTGTCCAAAATGACCTGAAGCTGTGCCCTGCAACCCCATGGTCTGTTAGGCAACTAGGGATTGTTGTTGGATCAGAGGATAGAAGGGATTGGTGTCATGATGATGATGACATCCCTTTAGATGTTGCTCACTTCTGATTGTCTGTAAAAGAAAGTTCAGTATAATTAAATTTTTTCCAAGTACTTTTATTCTCACTCATTTGGTTAGGTATTTCAATAATGAGGAGAAAAGGTAAAGTCAACCTGTTTCACTTGTACTGTTGTGCATGCAAAATGATCTTAAGCTGTATCCTGCAACAGCACTGTTTTATGGTATTTGTTACTTCATTATTTAACACTACAGGGTACAGCTACCATCATTTTTATCAGAGCGCCCATTGTTATAAAATAATACTAAAAAGATGCATTAAATGACAATGCATAACATATAAATAAACCTCTAGATAACAAATCCATCATTTAGAGATGGGACTACTCTACCTTTTTATGGCACAGATTATGGTTTAGATTTTCCTAGAAGGTCATCAAGGTCTGGCCTCTGCACCTTCTTAAACTTCCCTCCACAGTTGGTCTTGTGCTGGTCCCACCATGATGGTTTTGCACGAGAGTATGGGACACAGAAACCATAATAGGGCTTCTTGGTGTTGCAGGGTCCATCACACCGGTACCACTTGTTGTCATAAAACTCAACTTCCTTATGGAAGGTATGATAGGTCTGTAAACACATATAGACAACAAATTACATACAGTATGTATAATTTTATCTGCAAAAAGGAAGCAGAAGCATATAAATGTCTCACCAAATAATAATAATAATAATAATAATCTCAATCTATTACTATGGAACAGTGCATAATGTCACATACATAAGGGTCACAGATTCAAATGGATTGTAACAAAGGCCACAGTAATAGTACAAAGCTAAAATGATATTGCTAAAGCCTACCCTAGTGTATATTCCTGCTAAATATATTAGCTCCTTACTGACCAATTTGCAATACATCTCTAAGCAAAGATCCAAACCTGCCAACATTTCCTGGCTAGTGTCTGAGACAGTGAGTCTGGGGGCAGAGACAGAGCTATCCCTTGGACACCGTGTCAGTGGCTATGAATGGAGTCAGGGTATTAGGTGTATAGGTTGGGGCATGGTATAGGAGCTAAACTAGGCATAGCTGGGTGGATAAGGCCAACAGTGTTTTTCAACTCCAGTCCTCAAGTACCCATAACAGGACAGATTTTCATTATACCTTAAAGGGACACTAAACCCCAAAAAAATTATTTAATTATTTAGATAGAGAATACAATTTTAAAAAAAACTTTTTAGTTTACTTCTATTATCTAATCTGCTTAATTTTTTAGATATCATTTATTGAAGAAAGAACAATGCACATGGGTGAGCCAATCAGATGAGGCATCTATGTGCATCAGCCAATCAACAGCTACTGAGCCTATCTAGATATGCTTTTTGGCAAAGAATATCAAGAGAATGAAGCAATTAGATAATAGAAGTAAATTATAACATTTTTTAAAACTGCTTGCTCTTTCTAAATCATGAATTTAAAAAAATGGGTATCATGTCCCTTTAACTAGAGCACAGGTGACATAATCAGCTGATGGGTGAGAGAGCAGATTAGTAACCATGGCTACTGATCAGCTGATTATTTCACCTGTGCTCTAGATAAGGTATCATGAGAATCTGGCCTGTCAGCGGTACTTGAGGATTTGAGTTGAGAAGCACTGGATTAGGGCACAACAAAAAACTGATGTGATAACATTTCTGCAAAAATAAGAATATTGCAAAAAAAACTTGTAATTTAATTTTAAAAGCACAATTGTGTATTTTAAATGCACTTTTATTTACTTTTATTGTTAGATTTCTGTTCTATGCTTTATAAATATAACTTTCCTGAAAAACGAAATAAAAAAGCACATTCACTTACGGTAATGTGGAATCTGCAGGCGGTATTTATTCTCTGCATGTGGCTGCAGAACACTGGCCCATGCATGTCACTTTCCTTTATGTTATTTATACATAAATACGCATGAATCATTTCATGCAAAAGCGACTGTAAAATAGAAAATGGTGAATTATTAAACTTCATTTATATGAAGAAAAAAAACAGCATCAGCTGACAATAAATGATTTCACTTTTTTAATTAAATCATTTTTTACCTCAATAAGATCTTTCCTGCTCCTCCGTTTAAGCAAAGGTTTGCTTAAATTGATGGTGCATTTGCCAGATTTCCGTTGATAGCTACACAAACCAGCACACCTGAAATAAAAGATGATGGCATATAAAAATGTTAGAATTATTTTATAAGCTAAATTAGCAGAACTAAAAAAATAATTAGCCCCATCCCACAATTCAGGATATTAAAGAAAAGTATGAAAGTATCTATATACAGCAGATAATGAGGTCTACTATATGATATATCATATGATATACCAGGTGTGTTCTATTAGAGTATATAGAGATATGTGTTATAATTGGTCACCTATATACTGTACCATACAAACAAGTGAAGCCTATAGTTCTCTCCTTACTGTTGACGGCATATTTGTTTACCCCCCATAAAAGCCAAGTATAATTTCTGTACAATTTGCCTTGCATGGCTTTTGAGGAGGTTTTACATTTGAAGACTTTCCATTGGAAAACTCTGTGATAACAAATTATCATACTTATTCAAAGCATTATTATCAGTAGAACAGCCAATCAAAAGCCATAGGGGCATATGTATCATGCTCCGTATGGAGCTTGATGCCCCGTGTTTCTGGCGGTTATGAAGCAGCGGTCACAAAGACCGCTGCTCCATAACCTGTCCACCTGCTCTGAGCAGGCGGACAGACATCACCGGAAATCAACCCGATCGAGTACGATCGGGTTGATTGACACCCCCTGCTGGCGGCCTATTGGCCGTGAGTCTGCAGGGGGCGGCATTGCACCAGCAGCTCTTGTGAGCTGCTGGTGCAATGCTGAATACGGCGAGCGTATTGCTCGCCGTATTCAGCGAGGTCTGGGGGACCTGATCCGCACTGTTGGATCAGGTCCGCCAGACCTTCATAACTAGAGGCCATAGCATCTGCTCCACAAACAGAAGTAAAAACCTCTAAACCAGGCAGCTAGAGCGCAGTCGCCTTTCTGTCTATGGGGCAGGCGATGCGATATTAAATATTATGTTCTGGATGCTAATGCTGCCTTGGAAAACAAAAAGGCTTAAAGGCATTTAAAGGGACACTGAACCCAATTTTTTTCTTTCATGATTCAGATAGAGCATGCAATTTTAAGCAATGTTCTAATTTACTCCTATTATCAAATTTTCTTCATTCTCTTGGTATCTTTATTTGAAAAGCAAGAATGTAGATATAGATGCCGGCCCATTTTTGGTGAACAACCTGGGTTGTTCTTGCTGATTGGTGAATTAATTTAACCGACCAATAAACAAGCTCTGTCCAGACTTCTGAACCAAATAATAGCTTAGATGCCTTCTATTTCAAATAAAGATAGCAAGAGAACGAAAAAAATTGATAATAGGAGTAAATTAGAAAATTGCTTAAAATTGCATGCTCTATCTGAATTACAGAAGAAAAAATTTGGGTTCAGTGTCCCTTTAATCCTTATATTAAAGATTACATTCTACTGCTATTTTAGTTATGATAATAGTGCAAAATTCACAATATAAAGTATAGTGTAGTATTAATTGGGTATTTGTTACCTCTAGGAACTTAAACTTTTACCTTAACATATTTTTGGTGTGTGTGTAGATATATATATATATATATATATATATATATATATATATATATATATATATATAAAATACCGTCCTTTAATCACAGGATATACCCTCCCAAGGTCGTTTGCCTGGGTGCAGTGATGTTTTGAATATCTCCAGTACAAATAACAGCACTCTCAGGTCTTTCGTTAAATTGAGAGTGCTGTTATTTGTACTGGATATATACATATATACACACACACACACTATATACTTATATACGCACACACACACACACATATATATATATATAAACACACATACATAAATATATACTTATATACGCACACACACCAGACAATAAGCTCTATCTGCATGCCAAAATATAAAGTTTGCTGCAGCTGTTTTGCTTTAACTTAGGCTATTCGTTTCATTATATTAAAAAGTACATTTTCTTCTACACTAAAAAACTGCAAACTGATATAATAAGTGCTGTTATGTGGCTACCATATTTTTTGGCTGCAATTTAATGTTGACACTATTCCTTAAGATTATGGCTCAGATCTTGGCCATATTCTACCATCAATGATCCTTTAGATTAACATGATCACATTTGAAAATGTAGTTCCTCATGACAACAATCAGTATTATTTATTTATTGTATTATTTAACACAAAATGTGGTTGACATGAACTGATTAGTCTGTTTTCTAATAAGCCTAAAAGTATAAATCATGTATTACTTCCCCTTTGTAAGACCTTATTGTAAATCTATAATAAATACAAAGCCCTTCTCCCTCCATGTTCTCAACTTACATCACCATAAGAGGTTTGCTACTCCACTTGACTTTGACTCCACTCAACTGTCCCCAAAAGTACCACTGGTTCAGCAGATCAAACAATTTTAAGATGTCTGGGGATGGATCTGCTACTTCTTCATCAGAGATCTTCTTGCTGCCAGTTGAACTGGTGGCAGCCATGCCTGGATAGGCTCTCAAACTACTCACTCCACTCAGCAATAGAAATTGTCTTCTCAACACCTGAGAACACACGCCTCACTACTAACCCTCACCATTTGGCAGTTGGTGGCAAGAATTTATAGCCAGCATGGAATTGTGATGGCATTGCTTAGAACACTCCATTGTTATGGTTCATAGAGCAGCACTACATTGTCATGACAACAATATCAACACTCCATTTTCATTACTTAGACTTTAAATACATTTTTTGTAAATACTATCTCTGTTATAATGCTGTACACTTGTTTAAGAAATAAAATAAATTATTTAACACATCATCTAGCCATTAACAACTAGTCCTGAAATAGGTGCAGTAAATGCAGCAAGTATCCAATATTTTTATATCTAGGCCTGTTTCCACTGAGCTGCTGCCGGAAGCCATTACACTTATCACTGCTTTCAGAAGCCATTACGCTTTTCACCGCTGTCAGAAGCCATTACGCTTATTTACAGTTTCCGATGGCATATTTTCCATCATTCCGGCAGCCGGGGAAAACAAATATGCATCCTATAGTAAATAATAGAATTCAAAAAGTACAAATTTAAAACCGGTTTCCTTTGAACGCACAAAAAGGTAAAACACTGTCAGAAGCTGCAGATAAGGTCTCAAACATTATGGCATGCTCAACTAGGTGTAAAGGTGGGAAAATAAGCTTTCTGAGGCCAAGTTCCCATGGAGATATTAAAGTTTGCAAATAACGCAAGTGTTTAACATTATAAATGTATTGTTATATGTTACATTTATTGCTGGCCCGGGTATAGGACTAGTTGGAGTTATGTTCCTATTAGTGATGTCGTGAACCTAAAATTTTCAGTTCACAAACGGCAAACGCGAACTTCCTCAAATGTTCGCGAACGGGCGAACCGGGTGAACCGCCATAGACTTCAATAGGCAGGCGAATTTTAAAACCCACAGGGACTCTTTCTGGCCACAATAGTGATGGAAAAGTTGTTTCAAGGGGACTAACACCTGGACTGTGGCATGCCGGAGGGGGATCCATGGCAAAACTCCCATGGAAAATTACATAGTTGATGCAGAGTCTGGTTTTAATCCATAAAGGGCATAAATCACCTAACATTCCTAAATTGTTTGGAATAACGTGCTTTAAAACATCAGGTATGATGTTGTATCGATCAGGTAGTGTAAGGGTTACGCCCGCTTCACAGTGACAGACCAAACTCCCGGTGTAACGCACCGCAAACAACCACAAACAGTCCATTTGCACAACCGCAAACTCCCCATTTGCACAAGATTGGATACCAAGCTAGCCATGTCCCGTTCCTTGTCCTCACTGATGTCATTGAAGGTCTCTTCCTCCACCCAGCCACGTACAACACCAAGGGTCCCCGAAAGGTGACAACAAGCCCCCTGGGACGCCTGCTGTGTTTGGTCTTCCACCTCCTCAAAGCCACCTTCCTCCTCTGACTCCTCTTCTTCAGACTCCTCTCTCTGCGTTGCCTCTTTCTGCGTTATTATAAGGTGTGTTAAGTAGTACTATTCCTCAGTTTAATCCCTGTTATGTGCTTTTTTTTGGTTTGGTTTTTGAAGCCACAGTGCAGCACCAGAGGCCAGAAAAATTAGGCATGTACACATGCCTGAAAAATTAGGTATTGTTGCAGCCGCAAAATTGATGTTTGTTTCCCAGGCAGAAAGTGCCCTAAAACATTGCGGCTTGAACCCTAGTTGGTGGCGGATAAGTCACGCAAGTCATCCGACATTCAGAGATAAAATACAGCAGCATGTGGACCATTTTTAGCCCAAGACAGCTCATCTCATCAGGCCTTTTTTAGTCAAATGTATCGCCCACTGTCAGTCCCTTCGGGATCCATCCCTCATTCATCTTAATAAAGGTGAGGTAATCTAGACTTTTTTGACCTAGGCGACTTCTCTTCTCAGTGACAATACCTCCTGCTGCACTCAAGGTCCTTTCTGACAGGACACTTGAAGCGGGGCAAGCCAGAAGTTCTATCACAAATTGGGATAGCTCAGGCCACAGGTCAAGCCTGCACACCCAGTAGTCAAGGGGTTCATCGCTTCTCAGAGTGTCGATATCTGCAGTTAAGGCGAGGTAGTCTGCTACCTGTCGGTCGAGTCGTTCTCTGAGGGTGGACCCCGAAGGGCTGTGGCGATGCGTAGGGCTTAAAAAGCTCTGCATGTCCTCCATCAACAACACGTCTGTAAAGCGTCCTGTCCTTGCCGGCGTGGTCGTGGGAGGAGGAGGATTACTTTCATCTCTTCCCCTGTTAGATTCCCGTTGTGCTGTGAAATCATCCTTATACGCTGTGTAAAGCATACTTTTTAATTTATTTTGGAACTGCTGCATCCTTTCCGACTTGCGGGAATTCGGTAACATTTCAGGCACTTTATGCTTATACCGGGGGTCTAGTAGCGTGGACACCTAGTACAGGTCGTTCTCCTTCAGCCTTTTTATACGAGGGTCCCTCAACAGGCATAACAGCATGAAAGACCCCATTTGCACAAGGTTGGATGCCGAGCTACTCATGTCCCGTTCCTCGTCCTCAGTGATCTCACTGCAGGTATGTTCTTCCCCCCAGCCACGTACAACACCACGGGTACCAGATAGGTGACAACGTGCACCCTGGGATGCCTGTTGTGGTTGGTCTTCCCCCTCCTCCTCAAAGCCACATTCCTCCTCTGACTCCTCTTCCTCACAATTCTCTTCCAGCGTTGCTGATAAGGCTGTTTCTGGTGGTGATGGTGACCACAACTCTTCCTCTTCCTCTTCACGCTCATCTATGGCCTGATCCAGTACTCTTCGCAGGGCACGTTACAGGAAGAAAACAAGTGGTATGATGTTGCTGATGGTGCCTTCGGTGCGACTGACTAGGTTTGTCACCTCCTCAAAAGGAAGCATGAGCCTACAGGCATTGCGCATGAGCATCCAGTAATGTGGCAAAAAAATTCCCAGCTTCGCAGAGGCTGTCCTAGCACCCCGGTCATACAAATAGTCGTTAACGGATTTTTCTTGTTGGAGCAGGCGGTCGAACATTAGGAGTGTTGAATTCCAATGTGTCGGGCTGTCGCAAATCAAGCGCCTCACTGGCATGTTGTTTCGCCGCTGGATATGTGAAAAGTGTGCCATGGCCGTGTAGGAATGCCTGAAATGGCCACACACCTTCCTGGCCTGCTTCAGGACGTCCTGTAAGCTTGGGTACTTATGCACAAAGCATTGTACGATTAGATTACACACATGTGCCATGCACGGCACATGTGTCAACTTGCCCAAATTCAATGCCGCCACCCAATTTCTTCCGTTGTCACAAACCACTTTGCCGATCTCCAGTTGGTGCGGAGTCAGCCACTGATCCACCTGTGCATTCAGGGCGGACAGGAGTGCTGGTCCGGTGTGACTCTCTGCTTTCAGGCAAGTCAACCCCAAGACGGCGTGACACTGCCGTATCCGGGATGTGGAATAGTACCTGGGGAGCTGGGGGGGTGCCGTTGATGTGGAGCAAGACGCAGCAGCAGAAGAGGACTCAGCCGAGGAGGTTATGGAAGAGGATGGAGTAGGAGGAGTAGAGGAGGTGGCAGCAGGCCTGCCTGCAAGTCGTGGCTGTGTCACCAACTCCTTTGTAGAGCCATGCATTCCATGCTTGGCAGCCATCAGCAGGTTTACCCAATGCGCAGTGTAGGTGATATACCTGCCCTGACCATGCTTTGCAGACCAGGTATCAGTGGTCAGATGGACCCTTGCCCCAATACTGTGTGCCAGACATGCCATTACTTCCTTTTGCACAATCGAGTACAGGTTGGGGATTGCCTTTTGTGCCAAGAAATTTCAGCCGGGTACCTTCCACTGCGGTGTCCCAATAGCTACAAATTTTTGGAACACCTCAGACTCGACCAGCTTGTATGGTAAAAGCTGGCGGGCTAAGAGTTCAGACAAGCCAGCTGTCAGATGCCGGACAAGGGGGTGAATTTGTGACATTGGCTTCTTACGCTCAAACATGTCCTTGACAGACACCTGACTGTGGGCAGATGAGCAGGAACTGCTCAAGGTGAGAGACGGAGTGGCGGATGGTTGAGAGGGGGCAAGGGGGACAGCAGTGGTTGACGTGGCTGAAGATGCTGTACCAGGAGGAGGATGGCGGCTTTGAGTTTGTGTGCTGCTTGTACTCATGTGTTGATCCCATAGGCGTTTGTGATGTGCGATCATGTGCCTTCGCAAAGCAGTTGTACCTAGGTGGGTGTTGGACTTCCCACAACTCAGTTTCTTATGGCACAGGTTGCAAATGGCATCGCTGTTGTCAGAGGCAGACACACAAAAAAACGCCACACTGCTGAGCTCTGCAATGACGTCATTCTGGTGGTGGCAACAGCATGCGTTGATTGGCTTGCTGTCTGGCTGACCCCGGGTGCCGATGCATGCTGCCACTAGCTCCTTGCGACAACCTCCCCCTGCTTCCAACTCGTCTCCTCCTCCTCTCTGTCTCCCCATCTGAACTTTCCCCCTCTTCTTCTTCTCTTCTAGCGGGCACCCACGTGACATCCACGGACGCATCATCATCATCAACCGCTTCACTTGTATCTGACAACTCAGCAAAGGAAGCAGCAGTGGGTACAACATCATCATCACACCATACGTCCATGTGTGTAATGCTGCCTGACTGAGACATATCACTGTTATCTACATCCTCTGGCAATAATGGTTGTACATCACTATCACTCATTTCTTCCAACTGATGTGTAAATAACTCCTCTGACAGATCAAGTGAAGCGGCTGAGGTGCTAGTGTTGGTGGTGGCGGCAGGAGGGCGAGTGGTAACTTGAGAGGTGCCCGAAGCTAAGCTGGAGGTGGATGGTGCGTCAAGGTTCCGAGCGGAAGCTGTAGAAGATTGGGTGTCCTGTGTTAGCCAGTCAACTATGTCCTCAGAACTGTTCGAGTTCAGGGTACGTGGCCTCTGAACACTGGGCATTATTCTAGGGCCAAATGGAATCACAGCACCATGACCACGACGGCCCCTGCGGGGTGGCCTGCCTCTGCCTATCATTTTTTTTTGATTAGTGGTACTATGCGTGCAAGCTACTGTGACAATAGATATGAGTGGCACTGTGCACTGGCAGAAGTTGGCAGAGTAGACGCTGTAGGCCTGACACACACGCTTGCAGACAACTAACTGCTATTCAATCTATTACAGTCAAAATTGTATTTTTGTTTAAATATACACTACTGTTACACCAGATATGAGTTGCACTGGTGTCACACTGTGCCCTGGCAGGCCCTGAAACGCACACGCATGAAGGAAACTGACTGCTATTATTTCACAGTCAAAAAAGTGTTTTTTTTTTTAAATGTACACTACTGTTACACCAGATATGAGTTGCACTGGGGTGACACTGTGCCCTGGAAGGCACTGAAACGCACACGTGTGAAGGAAACTGACTGCTATTATTTCACAGTCAAAAAAGTGTTGTTTTTTTTTAAATGTACACTACTGTTACACCAGATATGAGTGGTGGCACTGGGGTGACACTGTGCCCTGGCAGGCACTGAAACGCACACGTGTGAAGGAAACTGACTGTTATTATTTCACAGTCAAAAACGTGTTGTTTTTTTAAATGTACACTACTGTTACACCAGATATGAGTGGTGGCACTGGGCAAGTGGGCACAGTATATGCTGTAAGCCTGACACACACGCTGGCAGGCAGGCAACTGCAATTAGATTACACAGGAAAAAAAAAAGCAGACTGATGTTTTAGCCCTAAAAAGGGCTTTTTGGGGTGCTGTCCTTACAGCAGAGATCAGATGAGTCCTTCAGGACTGTAGTGGACACTGAATACACTAGCCTAGCTATCGATTTCCCTATTAAATCAGCAGCAGCTACACTGTCCCTCCTCTCACTAAGAATGCAGCTTCCAAATGAATCTAAAATGGATGCTGTCCAGGAGGTGGGAGGGAGGGTCTGCTGCTGATTGGCTGGAATGTGTCTGCTGACTGTGAGGTACAGGGTCAAAGTTTACTCAATGATGACGAATAGGGGGCGGATCAAACATCGCATATGTTCGCCCGCCGCGGCGAACGCGAACATGCTATGTTCGCCGGGAACTACTCGCCGGCGAACTATTCGCGACATCACTAGTTCCTATTTAAATATCAATATGTATTTACATTTAAAAATATAATCAAGCACATATCTCCATAATTCCAACTAGACCTATGACTAAGACAGCAATCAATGTTACATATTTCAATAACTTTAAAAAAAGTAATACAGCAAAAAAAGTTTTCTTTCATGTAAGTGGCAAGGGTCCATGAGCTAGTGACGTATGGGATATACATTCCTACCAGGAGGGGAGCAAAGTTTGGAGACAACAAAGAAAGCGTGGTTGCGCCTGTGTCTATTAACCTTTAAATGAGATAATAGAAAAGTCTAAAAGTGGATTCTACAGTTCTAAAATATATTCGAACCTTAATATATAGTAGTATGAATAAATGTATTTTAAAACTTCATGAATGACTATGCAAAGATATGGTTAAATCAATATAATATTTATTCGATAAAATGTCCCTCAATTATATTAAAATATAAATACATGCATAAATAAATGAATCATATAAAGACTGGCCAGTCTAACAAAAACTCAATAATATAAATCTATCTAATTATTTTAAAAAATTAAAAATAAATTTTTATTTTTAAATATATCTTATTTTTAAAAAAAAGAGTCAGTATATTGCATCAGCAACCAACAGGGAACCATTCGAGCAATATCCAACACTGATTCAAAAATAAATATATTTATAAATTCATAAATACTGGATAAATAATATTCTCAAACTGATAACAATAAAAAATAATACACTATAGAAATATATAAAAACAATCCTTGAAAGGGTAGGCTATCTTTCGTAATTACTACTTTTTACAGATATGGGTATCTAGAACACTTTTGGTGCAATTAAATTAGTGATAAATGAATGGATCCATATGACTTTGAAATAAGGGAAGGCAAAGAGTTTTTCCAATCATTAAATTTCTTCAATGTGTTAAGTCTCACAAATATTCTTCAGCAGATACCGGTAAGTGCTATTTTTAAAGTCTATTTCTCTTGTTAAGTGTATCCAGTCCACGGATCATCCATTACTTATGGGATATTAACTCCTCCCCAACAGGAAGTGCAAGAGGATTCACCCAGCAGAGCTGCTATATAGCTCCTCCCCTAACTGCCATTACCAGTCATTCTCTTGCACCCAACGACTAGATAGGATGTGTGAGAGGACTATGGTGATTATATTTAGTTTTATACCTTCAATCAAAAGTTTGTTATTTTATAATAGCACCGGAGTGTGTTATTCCTTCTCTGGTAGAATTTGAAGAAGAATCTACCTGAGTTTTTACTATGATTTTAGCCGGCGTAGTTAAGATCATATTGCTGTTTCTCGGCCATCTGAGGAGAGGTAAACTTCAGATCAGGGGACAGCGGGCAGATTAATCTGCAAAGAGGTATGTAGCAGCTTATTATTTTCTGACAATGGAATTGATGAGAAAATTCTGCCATACCGATATAATGTAAACTCAGCCTTAAATGCAGTAGCAGCAGCTGGTATCAGGCTGTCATGTATGTATATTTTACACTTCAGTATTCTGGGGAATGGCACTTCACTGGAATTATACTGTGTGCATAAGACTTTAGCCTAATTTGCAGGGACTGGCAACAGGCTCTTTAATAACACTTAATTTATGTTAAACATTTTTTGCTGGCATGTAAAATCGTTTCATTTTCTGAGGTACTGGGTGAATAAAATGTTTTGGGCATTATTTTTTCCACTTGGCAGTTGTTTTATTTAATTTATGACAGTTTACTGATCTCTCTCACTGTTGTGTGTGAGGGGGAGGTCAAAAAATTCAGTCAGAAGCTCATTGTATTTCCTGCATGATCCGGTTCATCTCTACAGAACTCAGGGGTCTTCAAAACTTGTTTTGAGGGAGGTAATCATTCACAGCAGAGCTGTGAGATTGTAGTTGACTGTGATAAAAAACGTTTATTTCTGTAACTTTTTTTTTTTTTTTCTGCTATCAGGGTTAGTTATCCTTCGCTAATGGGAACAAGCCTTTGCTAAAATTGTGTTTTTTACAAAGATTTGATGCTATAACCTTTCAGTTTATTAACTTTCAACTGTCATAACTCTTTCTGTGCTTCTTATAGGCAGAGTACGTTTTCATATTATAGTAAATTACTTGAAAAGTATTTCCAAGTTGCTAGTTTATTTGCTAGTGTGTTAAACATGTCTGATTCAGAGGAAGACATCTGTGCTATATGTGCTAATGCCAAAGTGGAGCCCAATAGAAATTTATGTACTAACTGTATTGATGCTACTTTAAATAAAAGTCAATCTGTACAAATTGAACACATTTCACCAAACAACGAGGGGAGAGTTATGCCGACTAACTCGCCTCACGTGTCAGTACCTGCATCTCCCGCTCGGGGGGTGCGTGATATTGTGGCGCCGAGTACATCTGGGCGGCCATTACAAATCACATTACAGGATATGGCTACTGTTATGACTGAAGTTTTGGCTAAATTACCAGAACTAAGAGGTAAGCGTGATCACTCTGGGGTAAGCGTTTAGAACTCTGCTTTTCCAATTCAATTTGACGACGGAGCCTGGGGAAACCATCTGTCCTGGTATTAGAGTCACTGTTGTGACAGGTGACTGAATATTGTGAAAGACCAACCTGATTGCAGCTTGAGCTCATTTCTGACAGGCATGAAAAATACGCTTGAACAGACAAAGACACAGAGGACACATTGGAGCCTATGTGAATCCAGGATTATTTGTTTTTCTCCCATAAACAAAAGACAACAAGTAAGACTCCGTTAAAACAAAAAAACAACAAACTACATTGACTCTATTTTGATAAAATAGACTTTAAAAATAGCACTTACCGGTATCTGCTGAAGAATATTTGTGAGACTTAACACATTGAAGAAATTTAATGATTGGAAAAACTCTTTGCCTTCCCTTATTTCAAAGTCATATGGATCCATTCATTTATCACTAATTTAATTGCACCAAAAGTGTTCTAGATACCCATATCTGTAAAAAGTAGTAATTACGAAAGATAGCCTGCCCTTTCAAGGATTGTTTTTATATATTTCTATAGTGTATTATTTTTTATTGTTATCAGTTTGAGAATATTATTTATCCAGTATTTATGAATTTATAAATATATTTATTTTTGAATCAGTGTTGGATATTGCTCGAATGGTTCCCTGTTGGTTACTGATGCAATATACTGACTCTTTTTAAAAAAAATAAGATATATTTAAAAATAAAAATGTATTTTTAATTTTTTAAAATAATTAGATAGATTTATATTATTGAGTTTTTGTTAACCATATCTTTGCACAGTCATTCATGAAGTTTTAAAATACATTTATTCATACTACTATATATTAAGGTTCGAATATATTTTAGAACTGTAGAATCCACTTTTAGACTTTTCTATTATCTCATTTAAAGGTTAATAGACACAGGCGCAACCACGCTTTCTTTGTTGTCTCCATAATTTATCTATAACCATTTTCTCTAGGTTTTTTGGTTCAAGTTTGGTTGTATAGTGGAGTAACAGAGACACTATTAATAATATCTTCCATTTATCTCTGGGGAGCAAAGTTTCCCAAACCTCAAAATGCCTATAAATACATCTCCCACCATACTCATACCTTAGGTTTACAAACATTCACCTAGATTTAGAGTTTTGCGGCCAAAGGGGTGCGTTAGCTACGCGTCTTTTTTTTCTAGCACTGCTTCTAAACAACGCTGGTATTGAGAGTTCTCTGAAGGGCTGCGTTAGGCTCCAAAAAGTGAGCGTTGAGCCGAATTTACCGCCACTTCAACCCTCAATACCAGCGTTGCTTACGGTAGCTTACGGTAGCGGCTAGCTGGAAAAACGTGCTCGTGCATGATTCCCCCATAGGAAACAATGGGGCAGTTTGGGATGAAAAAAAAACCTAACACCTGCAAAAAAGCAGCGTTCAGCTCCTAACCCAGCCCCATTGTTTCCTATGGGGAAACAGTTTCTAAGTCTGCACCTAACACCCTAACATGAACCCCGAGTCTAAACACCCCTAACCTTACACTTATTAACCCCTAATCTGCCGCCCCCGCTATTGCTGACCCCTGCATTACACAATTAACCTCTAATCTGCCGCTCCGTACACCGCCGCAACCTACATTATACCTATGAACCCCTAATCTGCTGCCCCCAACATCGCCGACACCTACATAATATTTATTAACCCCTAATCTGCCCCCCCAACATCTGCCGACCGGACCTCGCCACCACTATAATAAATGTATTAACCCCTAAACCGCCACACTCCCGCCTCGCAAACCATATAATAAATAGTATTAACCCCTAATATGCTCTCCCTAACATCGCCGCCACCTAACCCCTAATTTGCTGACCGGACCTCGCCGCTACTATAATAAATGTATTAACCCCTAAAGCTAAGTCTAACCCTAACACCCCCCTAAATTAAATATAATTTTCATCTAATGAAATAAATTAACTCTTATTAACTAAAGTATTCCTATTTAAAGCTAAATACTTACCTGTAAAATAAACCCTAATATAGCTACAATATAACGAATAATTATATTGTAGCTATTTTAGGGTTTATTTTTATTTTACAGGCAACTTTGTATTTATTTTAACTAGGTACAATAGCTATTAAATAGTTATTAACTATTTAATATCTACCTAGTTAAAATAATTACCAAATTACCTGTAAAATAAATCCTAACCTAAGTTACAATTAAACCTAACACTACACTATCAATAAATAAATTAAATAAATTAACTACAAGTACCTACAATTACCTACAAATAAATAAACTAAACTAAATTACAAAATAAAACAAACACTAAATTACAAAAAATAAAAAAAGATTACAAGAATTTTAAGCTAATTACACCTACTCTAAGCCCCCTAATAAAATAACAAAGCCCCCAAAATAAAAAAAAAATTCCCTACCCTAATCTAAATTAAAAAGTTAACAGCTCTATTACCAGCCCTTAAAAGGGCTTTTTGCGGGGCATGCCCCAAAGTAATCAGCTCTTTTGCCTGTAAAAAAACACACAATACCACCCCCAACATTACAACCCACCACCCACATACCCCTACTCTAACCCAAACCCCCCTTAAATAAACCTAATACTACCCCCCTGAAGATCTCCCTACCTTGAGCAGTGTTCACCCAGCCAGGCACCGATGGACCAAAAGAGGACATCCGGAGCGGCAGAAGTCTTCATCCTATCCAGGCAGAAGAGGACATCCGGACCGGCAGATATCTTCATCCAAGCGGCATCTTCTATCTTCATCCATCCAGAGCGGAGCTGAGCCATCTTCTTCCAGCCGACGCGGATCCATCCTTCTTCCCCGACGCCTACTCAGATTCAGCCAATCAGATTGATCTCGCATTCTATTGGCTGATCGGAACAGCCAATAGAATGCAAGCTCAATCTGATTGGCTGATTGGATCAGCCAATCGGATTGAACTTGAATCTGATTGGCTGATTCAATCAGCCAATCAGATTTTTCCTACCTTAATTCTGATTGGCTGATAGAATCCTATCAGCCAATCGGAATTCGAGGGACGCCATCTTGGATGACGTCACTTAAAGGAACCTTCATTCGTCGGTAGTCGTCGGAAGGGTTTGGGTTAGAGTAGGGGTGGTGGTCGGTTGTAATGTTGGGGGGTGGTATTGTGTTTTTTTCTGGCCACAATAGTGATGGAAAAGTTGTTTCAAGGGTACTAACACCTGGACTGTGGCATGCTGGAGGGGGATCCATGGCAAAACTCCCATGGAAAATTACATAGTTGATGCAGAGTCTGCTTTTAACCCATAAAGGGCCTAAATCACCTAACATTAATAAATAGTTTTCAATAACGTGCTTTAAAACATCAGTTATGATGTAGTATCGATCAGGTAGTGTAAAGGTTACGCCCGCTTCACAGTGACAGACCAAACTCCCTGTGTAACGCACCCCAAACAACTGCAAACAGTCCATTTGCACAACCACGAGTTAGATAGATTTGATAGTTAGATACATACATTACATAGATCAATAGATGCAATATACATATGATAGATACAAATTACATAGATCAATAGATGCAATATACATTTGATGATAGATACGAATTACATCGATCAATATATGCAATTTATATTTGATAGATACGATTGATAGTTAGATAGATTTGATAGATAAAAAGATAGATTTGATAGATATATGATTTCCCTGACAGAGTATAACAATAAGACATATGGTCTGGGACTGGGACCCGTGGTGTGTTAAGTAGTATTATTCTTAGCAGTTTACTACCTGTTACTCCCCCTATTGGGGGAGGTCTATATGGGCTGCATTTTTAGAACAGGGAGATGGAAGAAGATGATTGGTCTGTCCTCCTACTTCAAATTTGGCATAAACACAAGTGGCTGTCTCAAATCAGTCCGGCCATGAGATAGATAGATTTGATAGATAGATATACATAGATTGATAGTTAGGTAGAATCGATAGAAGATAAATAGATCGATTTGATAGATATATAATTACCCTGATAAAGTATAATAATAAAACATGCGGTCTGGGAGCCATGGTAACTAGGTTGTGTTAAGTAGTACTATTCTTAGCACTTTAATCCCTGTAACTCCCCCTATCGGGGGAGGTCTATATGGCCTGCATGATCACCCTGACAAATTATAACAAAAAGACATGCGGTCTGGGACCCATGGTAACTAGGTTGTGTTAAGTAGTACTATTCTTAGCACTTTAATACCTGTTACTCCCCCTATCTGTGTAGGTCTATATGGCCTGCATGATTACCCTGAGAAAGTATAACAACAAGACATGCGGTCTGGGACCCATGGTAATTAGGTTGTGTTTAGTAGTACTATTCTTAGCACTTTAATCCCTGTAACTCCCCCTATTGGGGGAGGTCTATACGGCCTGCCTGATTACCCTGACCAAATATAACAACAAGACATGCGGTCTGGGACCCATGGTAACTAGGTTGTGTTAAGTAGTACTAGTCTTAGCACTTTAATCCCTTTTACTCCCCCTATCGGGGGAGGTCTATATGGTCTGCCTGATTACCCTGACCAAATATAACAAGACATGCGGTCTGGGACCCATGGTAACTAGGTTGTGTTAAGTTGTACTATTCTTAGCACTTTAATCCCTGTAACTCCCCCTATCGGGGAGGTCTATACGGCCTGCCTGATTACCCTGACCAAATATAACAACAAGACATGCGGTCTGGGACCCATGGTAACTAGGTTGTGTTAAGTAGTACTATTCTTAGCACTTTAATCCCTGTTACTCCCCCTATCGGGGGAGGTCTATATGGCCTGCATGATTACCCTGACAAAATATAATAATAAGACATGCTTTCTGTGACCCATGGTAACTAGGTTGTGTTTTAAGTAGTACTATTCTTAGCACTTTAATCCCTGTTACTCCCGCTATCGGGGGAGGTCTATATGGCCTGCCTGATTACCCTCACCAAATATAACAACAAGACATGCGGTCTGGGAACCATGGTAACTAGGTTGTGTTAAGTAGTACTAGTCTTAGCACTTTAATCCCTTTTACTCCCCCTATCGGGGGAGGTCTATATGGTCTGCCTGATTACCCTGACCAAATATAACAAGACATGCGGTCTGGGACCCATGGTAACTAGGTTGTGTTAAGTTGTACTATTCTTAGCACTTTAATCCCTGTAACTCCCCCTATCGGGGAGGTCTATACGGCCTGCCTGATTACCCTGACCAAATATAACAACAAGACATGCGGTCTGGGACCCATGGTAACTAGGTTGTGTTAAGTAGTACTATTCTTAGCACTTTAATCCCTGTTACTCCCCCTATCGGGGGAGGTCTATATGGCCTGCATGATTACCCTGACAAAATATAATAATAAGACATGCTTTCTGTGACCCATGGTAACTAGGTTGTGTTTTAAGTAGTACTATTCTTAGCACTTTAATCCCTGTTACTCCCGCTATCGGGGGAGGTCTATATGGCCTGCCTGATTACCCTCACCAAATATAACAACAAGACATGCGGTCTGGGAACCATGGTAACTAGGTTGTGTTTTAAGTAGTACTATTCTTAGCACTTTAATTCCTGTTACTCCCCCTATCGGGGGAGGTCTATATGGCCTGCCTGATTACCCTCACCAAATATAACAACAAGACATGCGGTCTGGGACCCATGGTAACTAGGTTGTGTTTATATTAGTACTATTCTTAGCACTTTAATCCCTTTTACTCCCCCTATCGGGGGAGGTCTTTATGGCCTGCCTGATTACCCTCACCAAAAATAACAACAAGACATGCGTTCTGAGACCCATGGTAAGGTTACTTCCTTTTGCACAATAGAGTACAGGTATGGCATCGATTTTAGGAACCCGGAGATAATTTTTAGGAACCAGGAGATGGAAAAAGATGCTTGGACACCCAGTACAGGTCGTTCTCCTTCAGCCTTTTTAGAAGAGGTTCCAGGACCCTCAACAGAAACAACAGCATGAAACACCACATATGCCATCCTTTTGCACAATAGAGTACAGGTATGGCATCCATTTTAGGAACCCAGAGATAATTTTTAGGAACCGGGAGATGGAAAAAGATGCTTGGACAACCAGTACACTTCATTCTCATTCAGCCTTTTTATAAAAGGGTCCCGGACCCTCAACAGAAACAACAGCAGGAAACACCACATATGCCATCCTTTTGAACAATAGAGTACAGGTATGGCATCCATTTTAGGAACCCGGAGATAATTTTTAGGAACTGGGAGATGGAAAAAGATGCTTGGACAACCAGTACACTTCATTCTCCTTCAGCCTTTTTATAAGAGGGTCCCGGACCCTCAACAGAAACAACAGCACGAAACACCACATATGCCATCCTTTTGAACAATCCAGTAAAGGTATGGCATCGATTTTAGGAACCCAGAGATAATTTTTAGGAACCGGGAGATGGAAAAAGATGCTTGGACACCCAGTACAGCTCGTTCTCCTTCAGCCTTTTTAGACGAGGGTCCAGGACCCTCAACAGAAACAACAGCAGGGAACACCATATATGCCATCCTTTTGAACAATAGAGTACAGGTATGGCATCGATTTTAGGAACCCGGAGATCATTTTTAGGAACCGGGAGACGGAAAAAGATGCTTGGACAACCAGTACACTTCGTTCTCCTTCAGCCTTTTTATAAGAGGGTCCCGGACCCTCAACACAAACAACAACAGGAAACACCACATATGCCATCCTTTTGACCAATCCAGTACAGGTATTGCATCGATTTTAGGAACCCGGAGATAATTTTTAGGAACCGGGAGATGGAAAAAAATGCTTGGACACCCAGTACAGGTCGTTCTCCTTCAGCCTTTTTATAAGAGGTTCCAGGACCCTCAACAGAAACAACAGCATGAAACACCACATATGCCATCCTTTTGCACAATAGAGTACAGGTATGGCATCCATTTTAGGAACCCGGAGATAATTTTTAGGAACCGGGAGATGGAAAAAGATGCTTGGACAACCAGTACACTTCGTTCTCCTTCAGCCTTTTTATAAAACGGTCCCGGACCCTCAACAGAAACAACAGCAGTAAACACCACATATGCCATCCTTTTGAACAATAGAGTACAGGTATGGCATCCATTTTAGGAACCCAGAGATAATTTTTAGGAACTGGGAGATGGAAAAAGATGCTTGGACAACCAGTACACTTCATTCTCCTTCAGCCTTTTTATAAGAGGGTCCCGGACCCTCAACAGAAACAACAGCAGGAAACACCACATATGCCATCCTTTTGAACAATCCAGTACAGGTATGGCATCGATTTTAGGAACCCAGAGATAATTTTTAGGAACCGGGAGATGGAAAAAGATGCTTGGACACCCAGTACACTTCGTTCTCCTTCAGCCTTTTAAGACGAGGGTCCAGGACTCTCAACAGAAACAACAGCAGGAAACACCACATATGCCATCCTTTTGAACAATAGAGTACAGGTATGGCATCAATTTTAGGAACCCGGAGATCATTTTTAGGAACTGGGAGATGGAAAAAGATGCTTGGACAACCAGTACACTTCGTTCTCCTTCAGCCTTTTTATAAGAGGGTCCCGGACCCTCAACACAAACAACAGCAGGAAACACCACATATGCCATCCTTTTGAACAATCCAGTACAGGTATCGCATCGATTTTAGGAACCCGGAGATAATTTTTAGGAACCGGGAGATGGAAAAAGATGCTTGGACACCCAGTACAGCTCGTTCTCCTTCAGCCTTTTTAGACAAGGGTCCAGGACCCTCAACAGAAACAACAGCAGGAAACACCACATATGCCATCCTTTTGAACAATCCAGTACAGGTATGGCATCGATTTTAGGAACCCAGAGATCATTTTTAGGAACCAGGAGATGGAAAAAGATGCTTGGACACCCAGTACAGCTCGTTCTCCTTCAGCCTTTTTAGACGAGGGTCCCGGACCCTCAACAGAAACAACAGCACGAAACACCACATATGCCATCCTTTTGAACAATCCAGTACAGGTATGGCATCGATTTTAGGAACCCGGAGATAATTTTTAGGAACCGGGAGATGGAAAAAGATGCTTGGACACCCAGTACAGCTCGTTCTCCTTCAGCCGTTTTAGACGAGGGTCCAGGACCCTCAATAGAAACAACAGCAGGAAACACCACATATGCCATCCTTTTGAAAAATCCAGTACAGGTATGGTATCGATTTTAGGAACCCGGAGATAATTTTTAGGAACCGGGAGATGGAAAAAGATGCTTGGACACCCAGTACAGCTCGTTCTCCTTCAGCCTTTTTAGACGAGGGTCCAGGACCCTCAACAGAAACAACAGCATGAAACACCACATATGCCATCCTTTTGAACAATAGAGTACAGGTATGGCATCCATTTTAGGAACCCGGAGATCACTTTTAGGAACTGGGAGATGGAAAAAGATGCTTGGACACCCAGTACAGCTCGTTCTCCTTCAGCCTTTTTAGACGAGGGTCCAGGACCCTCAACAGAAACAACAGCAGGAAACACCACATATGCCATCCTTTTGAACAATCCAGTACAGGTATGGCATCGATTTTAGGAACCCAGAGATAATTTTTAGGAACCGGGAGATGGAAAAAGATGCTTGGACACCCAGTACAGCTCGTTCTCCTTCAGCCTTTTTAGACGAGGGTCCAGGACCCTCAACAGAAACAACAGCATGAAACACCACATATGCCATCCTTTTGCACAATAGATTACAGATATGGCATTGATTTTAGGAACCCATAGATAATTTTTCGGAACCGTGAGATGGAAAAAGATGCTTGGTCGGTCCTCCTACTCCAAATTTGGGGCACTGCGCATGCAATCTACTGTGCCACCAGATATGAGTGGTGTGTTAATGACTGAGTATTATTCTTAACAGTTTCATCACTGTTATGTGACATTTTTTGGTTTGGGTTTTGTAGCCACAGTGCAGCACCAGAGGCCAGAAAAATTAGGCATGTACACATGCCTGAAAAATTAGGTATTGTTGCAGCCGCCAGAAAAATTGATGTTTGTAAAACAGTTAGAAAGTGCCCTAAAACCTTGCAGCTTGAACACTAGTTGTTGGTGGATAAGTCACGCAAGTCATCCTGCATTCTAAGAAAAGAAAAAAATTAGGTATTGTTGCAGCTGCTGCTGTAGCAGCGGCCAGAAAAATTGATGTTTGTTTCCCAGGCAGAAAGTGCCCTAAAACATTGCGGCTTGGACCCTAGTTGGTGGCGGATAAGTCACGCAAGTCATCCGACATTCAGAGATAAATTACAGCAGCATGTGGACCATTTTTAGCCCAAGACAGCTCATCTCATCAGGCCTTTTTTAGTCAAATGTATCGCCCACTGTCAGTCCCTTCGGGATCCATCCCTCATTCATCTTAATAAAGGTGAGGTAATCTAGACTTTTTTGACCTAGGCGACTTCTCTTCTCAGTGACAATACCTCCTGCTGCTCTCAAGGTCCTTTCTGACAGGACACTTGAAGCGGGGCAGGCCAGAAGTTCGATTGCAAATTGGGATAGCTCAGGCCACAGGTCAAGCCTGCACACCCAGTAGTCAAGGGGTCCATCGCTCCTCAGAGTGTCGAGATCTGCAGTTAATGCTAGGTAGTCTGCTACCTGTCGGTTGAGTCTTTCTCTGAGGCTGGATCCCGAAAGGCTCTGGCGATGCATAGGAGTTAAAAAGGTCTGCATGCCCTCCATCAACAACATGTCAGGAAAGCATCCTGTCCTTGCCGCCGTGGTCGTGGGAGGAGGAGGAGGATTACTTTCATCTCTTCCCCTGTTAGATTCCCCTTGTGCTGTGACATCACCCTTATACGCTGTGTAAAGCATAGTTTTTAATTTATTTTTTAACTGCTCCATCCTTTCCGACTTGTGGGAATTTGGTAACATTTCAGTCACTTTATGCTTATACCGGGGGTCTAGTAGCGTGGACACCCAGTACAGGTCGTTCTCCTTCAGCTTTTTTATACGAAGGTCCCTCAACAGGCACGACAGCATGAAAGACCCCATTTGCACAAGGTTGGATACCAAACTAATCATGTCCTGTTCCTCGTCCTCACTGATGTCACTGAAGGTATCTTTTTCCCCCCAGCCACGTACAACACCATGGGTACCAGATAGGTGACAACAAAGAGCACCCTGGGATGCCTGTTGTGCTTGGTCTTCCTCCTCCTCAAAGCCACATTCCTCCTCTGACTCCTCTTCCTCACAATCCTCTTCCTGCATTGCTTCAGGTCCAGCAAGCGATGCTGATAAGGCTGTTTCTGGTGGTGATGGACACCACAACTCTTCCTCTTCCTCTTCACGCTCATCTACGGCCTGATCCAGCACTCTTCGCAGAGCACGCTCCAGGAAGAAAACAAATGGTATGATGTCGCTGATGGTGCCTTCGGTGCGACTGACAAGGTTTGTCACCTCCTCAAAAGGATGCATGAGCCTACAGGCATCGCACATGAGCGTCCAGTAATTTGGCAAAAAAATCCCCAGCTCCCCAGAGGCTGTCCTAGCACCACGGTCATACAAATACTCATTAACAACTTTTTCTTGTTGGAGCAGGCGGTCGAACATTAGGAGTGTTGAATTCCAATGTGTCGGGCTGTCGCAAATCAAGCGCCTCACTGGCAGGTTGTTTAAATGCTGGATATCGGACAAGTGCGCCATGGCCGTGTAGGAATGCCTGAAATGGCCACACACCTTCCTGGCCTGCTTCAGGATGTCCTGTAAGCCTGGGTACTTATGCACAAAGCGTTGTACAATCAGATTACACACATGTGCCATGCACGGCACATGTGTCAACTTGCCCAATTTCAATGCTGCCACCAAATTACTTCCATTGTCAGAAACAACCTTGCCAATCTCCAGTTGGTGCGGAGTCAGCCACTGATCCACCTGTGCATTCAGGGCGGACAGGAGTGCTGGTGCGGTGTGACTCTTGGCTTTCAGGCAAGTCAACCCCAAGACGGCGTGACACTGCCGTATCCGGGATGTTGAATAGTACCTGGGGAGCTGGGGGGTTGCCGTTGATGTGGAGCAAGATGCAGCAGCAGAAGAGGACTCAGCCGAGGAAGAGGTTATGGAAGAGGATGGAGTAGGAGGAGTAGAGGAGGTAGCAGCAGGCCTGCCTGCAAGTCGTGGCTGTGTCACCAACTCCTCTGCAGAGCCACGCATTCCATGCTTGGCAGACATCAGCAGGTTTACCCAATGCGCAGTGTAAGTGATATACCTGCCCTGACCATGTTTTGCAGACCAGCTATCAGTGGTCATATGGACCCTTGCCCCAACGCTGTGTGCCAGACATGCCATTACTTCCTTTCGCACAATCGAGTACAGGTTTGGGATTGCCTTTTGTGAAAAGAAATTTCGGCCAGGTACCTTCCACTGCAGTGTCCCAATAGATACAAATTTTTTGAAAGCCTTAGACTCCACCAGCTTGTATGGTAAAAGCTGGCGGGCTAAGAGTTCAGACAAGCCAGCTGTCAGACGCTGGGCAAGGGGGTGACTTTGGGAAATTGGCTTCACACGCTCAAACATGTCCTTGACAGGCACCTGAATGTGGGCAGATGACCAGGAATTGCTCCGAAAGAGCATATTTGTAGGGTCTAAAGGAATCACAGCACCACGACCATGACGGCACCTGCGGGGTGGCCTGCCTCTGCATGTCATTTTTTTTTTTAAATGTGCACTTACAATACTATTAAACAAATTATGAGTGGTGGCACTGGGCAAGTGGGCACAGTATACGCTGTGAGCCTGACACAAAAAAACAGACTGATGTTTCAAAGTCAAAAATGTTTATTTTTTAAATATTAAAAGTACTGTGACTGGCACACACGCGGGGAGGAAGGCAACTGCAATTAGATTACACTAGCTGACTGATGCTTCACAGTAAAAAAAGTTTTTTTAAAAATATTTAAAATACTGTTATAACAAATATGATTGGTGGCACTCGTTGTCAGGTGGGCCTGGCACACACGCTGGCAGGCAGGCAACTGCAATTCAATTGCACTAGCAGACTGATGATTCACAGTCAAAAAAGTTTTTTTTTTTTAAATATTTAAAATACTGTTATAACAAATATGATTGGTCGCACTAGTTGGCAAGTGGGCCTGGCACACACGCTGGCAGGCAGGCAACTGCAATTCAATGGCACTAGCAGACTGATGATTCACAGTCAAAAGAGTTTTTATTGTAAATATTTACAATACTGTTACAACAAATATGATTGGTGACACTAGTTGGCAAGTGAGCCTGGCACACACACGGGGAGGAAGGCAACTGCAATTAGATTACACTAGCTGACTGATGCTTCACAGTAAAAAAAAGTTTTTTAAAAAATATTTAAAATACTGTTATAACAAATATGATTGGTGGCACTCGTTGGCAGGTGGGCCTGGCACACACGCTGGCAGGCAGGAAACTGCAATTCAATTGCACTAGCAGACTGATGATTCACAGTCAAAAAAGTTTTAATTTTAAATATTAACACTACTGTAAAAACAAATATGATTGGTGGCACTAGTTGGCAAGTGGGCCTGGCACACACGCTGGCAGGCAGGCAACTGCAATTCAATTGCACTAGCAGACTGATGATTCACAGTCAAAAAAGTTTTTATTGTAAATATTTACACTACTGTTATAACAAATATGATTGGTGGCACTAGTTGGCAAGTGGGCCTGGCACACACGCTGGGAGGAAGGCAACTGCAATTAGATTACACTAGCTGACTGATGCTTCACAGTCAAAAAAGTTTTTTTTTAAAATATTTAAAATACTGTTATAACAAATATGATTGGTGGCACTAGTTGGCAAGTGGGCCTGGCACACATGCTGGCAGGCAGGCAACTGCAATTCAATTGCACTAGCAGACTGATGATTCACAGTCAAAAAAGTTTTGATTTTAAATATTTTCAAAACTGTTATAACAAATATGATTGGTGGCACTAGTTGGCAAGGGGGCCTGGCACACACGCTGGGAGGAAGGCAACTGCAATTAGATTACACTAGATGACTAATGTTTCACAGTCAAAAAAGTTTTTATTTTAAATATTTACAATACTGTTATAACAAATATGATTGGTGGCAGTAGTTGGCAAGTGGGCCTGGCACACACGCTGGCAGGCAGGCAACTGCAATTCAATGGCACTAGCAGACTGATGATTCACAGTCAAAAAAGTTTTTATTGTAAATATTTACAATACTGTTACAACAAATATGATTGGTGGCACTAGTTGGCTAGTGGGCCTGGCACACACGCTGGCAGGCAGGCAACAGCAATTCAATTGCACTAGCAGACTGATGATTCACAGTCAAAAAAGTTTTGATTTTAAATATTTTCAAAACTGTTATAACAAATATGATTGGTGGCAATAGTTGGCAGCAAGTGGGCCTGGCACACACGCTGGCAGGCAGGCAACTTCAATTAGATTACACTAGCAGACTGATCTTTCACAGTCCAAATTTTTTTTTTTTTTAAATATTTACACTACTGTTATAACAAATATGATTGGTGGCACTAGTTGGCAAGTTGGCCTGGCACACACGCTGGGAGGAAGGCAACTGCAATTAGATTACACTAGATGACTGATGTTTCTCAGTCAAAAAAGTTTTTATTTTAAATATTTACAATACTGTTATAACAAATATGATTGGTGGCACTAGTTGGCAAGTGGGCCTGGCACACACGCTGGCAGGCAGGCAACTGCAATTCAATTGCACTAGCAGACTAATGATTCACAGTCAAAAAAGGTTTTATTTAAAATATTTACACTACTGTTATAACAAATATGATTCGTGGCACTAGTTGGAAAGTGGGCCTGGCTACAACGCTGGCAGACAGACAACTGCAATTAAATAACAATAGCAGACTGATGTAAAAGTTTTTTTTAAAAAAAGTTACACTAATGTTACAACAGATAGGAGTGATGGCACTCAGGATAGAAGTAGGCACAGTATGTGCTGGCAGCCTGACACACAGGCTGGCACTAGTGGCAGGCTGGCCTGGCAACTAAAATTAAATAACACTAGAAGACTGATGTAAAAGTTTTTTTTTACAAAATTCAAACTAATGTTACACCAGATAGGAGTGGTGGACTGGCACTGAGGATGAAAGTAGGCACAGTATATGCTGGCAGCCTGACACACAGGCTGGCACTAATGGCAGCCAAGCTGGCCTGGCAACTAAAATTAAATAACACTAGAAGAGGACTGATGTAAAAAATTTTTTTTTTTAAATTTACACTAATGTTACACCAGATATAAGTGGTGGAGAAAAGAGCTATTAATCACACTATATGATGTGGGCCTGACACACAGGCCTGATGGAAAATGAAATTAGATTACACTAGCAAAATGATTTAAAAGTTTTTTTTTTAAATTTACAATAATGTTAAGCAGATATGAGTAGTGGCTGGCACAGCAATTAACCACAGTATATGCTGTGTGAGACACAGGCCTGATAGAAAATGAAATTAGATTACACTAGCAAAATTATTTTAAAGTTTTTTTAAAAAAATTTACACTAATGATTGTTAAGCAGATATCAGTGGTGGCACAGAGCAATTAACCACAGTATATGCTGTGTGAACCTGAGACACAGGCCTGATAGAAAATGAAATTAGATTACACTAGCAAAATTATTTAAAAGTTTTTTTTTAAATTTACAATAATGTTAAGCAGATATGAGTGGTGGCTGGCACAGCAATTAACCACAGTATATGCTGTGTAAGCCTGACACACAGGCCTGATAGAAAATGAAATTAGATTACACTAGCAAAATGATTTAAAAGTTTTGTTGTTTAAATTTACACTAATGTTAAGCAGATATGAGTGGTGGCTAGCACAGAGCAATTAACCACAGTGTATGCTGTGTGAGCCTGAGACACAGGCCTGATAGAAAATGAAATTAGATTACACTAGCAAAATGATTTAAAAGGTTTTTTTAAAAAAATTACAATAATGTTAAGCAGATATGAGTGGTGGCTGCTGGCACAGCAATTAACCACAGTATATGCTGTGTAAGCCTGACACACAGGCCTGATAGAAAATGAAATTAGATTACACTAGCAAAATTATTTAAAAGTTTTGTTGTTTAAATTTACACTAATGTTAAGCAGATATCAGTGGTGGCACTAATCACAGTATATGCAGTGAGCCTCACACACAGGCTGAAAGCCAGGCAAATGCAAATAAAATTACAAATAAATAAAAAAAAAAAAAGACTGAAGTTCTAGCCCTAAAAAGGGCTTTTTGGGGTGCTGTCCTTACAGCAGAGATTAGATGAGTCCTTCAGGACTGTAGTGGACACTAAATACACTAGCCTAGCTATCTATTTCCCTATAATGTCAGCAGCAGCAACACTAAAGCTCCTCTCACTAAGAAAGCAAGATTGTAATGAATCTAAAATGGCTGCTGCCCAGGAGCTGGGAGGGTCTGTGAGGGAGTGTCTGCTGCTGATTGGCTCAAATGTGTACCTCGTCTCCCTAGTCAGCTTGGTTTTCCCCTGTGATGATGTCCTCTGTTTCCCAGACTGTGAAGCTCTACGCTGGCCACCACTGGGTCCAGTCACTTGTTCATCTTGAACAAAGTGGCGGGGTCCACCCACCGCTTCCTCCCGCCCTTCCTCCCGCCCTTCCTGTCCTGTTCCTCTCCCTCTCCCCCTCCCTCTCCTGACTAAGCTCCTGCCTGACCTCCTCTATAACCTCTTGTCTGAACTCATTCCTGAGGAACTCTAATAGTTCCGGGCTAATCTGACCCCTATCCCACCCCTCCCGACATACTCCAACAAAAAGTGAATGTGCCCAAATGAAAGGGGGACAAAATATATAACAAAAATAAAAAAGTGCTCAAAGTGTGAAAGGGATATAAATAAAAGAGGGTAAGGAGCATTTAACAAACAAAAATGTATAAGAAGACTAAAATGAGGATATGTAAACAAAATCTATGGGATGGGTATGGGTTTACAGGGAATGGGGTATGGGCTTAAAGGGAATGGGGTATGGGATTACAGGGAATGGGATTACAGGGAATGGGGTATGGAGTGTAGTATGAGAGGGGATGGGGTATGGAGTGTATGTATGTATTGAATGTGTTTGCGTGTAAATGTATTAAGTATTCAGAAAAACTACTCACACACTCACCCAAACCAACTCTCGCTCACTACCGCTCTCTCACTATCTCACACTACCACTAACTCACTATCTCACACTACCACTAACTAACTAACTCTCTGACACTACCACTAACTAACTCACTATCTCACATTACCACTAGCTCTCACACTAACACTAACTCACACTACCACTAACTAACTCACACTAACACACAACCCCACTAACTCTCACACTAACACTAACTCACACTACCACTAACTAACTCACACTAACACACACTACCACTAACTAACTCTCACAATAAAACTAACTCACTCTCTCACAATAACAGTAACTCACACTAACTCTCACAATAACGCACTAAATCTCTCTCCTCTCTAATCTCCAAAAACCCTCCAGCAACACAGTCAAAGAAGCCATGCTTGTGGTGTATGTAAATGTTTAATGATGTACCGGTTTGCCTTGTAAATTATGTTCAGGTGTGCTTTGTTGGTAATTAGTATGTGTGCAATGTGTATTAGTTGTGTGAATTTGCGCATGCTCATATTGAGTTAGTATTTGTGGAATGTGTATAATGCGATGATGTCATAGTGATCGTTTTGCATAACATTGTCCAAAAGTATTATGTGTAAATATAAATGTTAATTTGTGATTGTGTTGTATTTGTGAAGTGTTGTAAATGTTTGTTTGTACTGATATTCCGTAATGTTGAATGCGAATGTTTTGTTTGTGTATGAGTGTGCAATTGTTTTTTTCGTGTTGTTTTGTTCCTTGTTGCAGGATCGTAAGGTATATCTGTATTCCTCGTTTAGTGTAATTATTTTTTTTAATTATTTATTTCCGATTGTGAATGTGTAATGCGTCTGTGCTATGTTGTGTGATTGTTGTTAGTACATTTGCTGCGTTTTTTTGTTGTGCATTATGTGGTATACGTAATATGACAGAGCAGTGCGTATTTCTCGCGAGATCGAGTGTTAGTTGAAAAATGCGTGTTTCTTTGATTTCTCATTGATCTCTATGGAAGAATGTTTAATGCGGCCGTGATTACGCGTATAAAATAAACGCGGTAGTCGTGTTACCGCGACGCGTTAGGATGTTGTTTTTAGACTCGTAATACCTACGTTAAAAAAAGTGCGCTAAGGAAATAAAAGACGCGTAACTAACGCACCCCTTCTAATGCAAAACTCGTAATCTAGGCAAAATAAAATAAAAAAATAGTGTGACAAATCACTGCCCTCACCCGCCTCCACTCCACTCTGCCACCAAAAAAATACCACTCAGAGGAACAGTTGATATGTCACTTTGCATGAAAGAAAATCATATAAGTTCTGTAAAGTTAATAGCTATGTAAAATTAAAACAACCATTAAAATACACAACCATTAAAATACACTTTTCTTTCCAATGCCATGGAGAGTCCACAAATCCATTCAATTACTAGTGAGAATTCAACTCCTGGCTACCAGGTGGAGGCAAAGAACACCCCAGCAAAGCTTTAAGTATCCTCCCGCTACCCACAATCCCCAGTCATTCTTTGCCTGTGTAACATTGTAGGTGATGTGCGAAGAAGATGTCTGAAGAAATCACGTTGTTAATCCTTTAATGGGTACTTTTCCCTGCAAGCAAGGGTTGGGGTTATTCTGTGTCCATGTAATTCTCTTTGGTAAGAGTAATGGTGGCTTTTAGCAGTTGGATGATGGTGAGGTGGTCTTTACTTACCTTCCAAAATTTTTGCTACCTCTATTTAGAAAACCAGGGTTGGTTACTCTGTTTTTTCTTTATCTACAGGTCTATGTCAGTGAGGATTCTGTCACACCAGTTTGCTGTACCTGCCCTACAGCAGATCCATAGGTAAGTGCTTTTACCTTCTAGGTGAGAAGGATGCAGCACTTAGGAGTTCCTTATTTTAAAAAAAGGATACTTAGAGAACAAGCAACACAACCACTTAGATGGAAAGGATTGCAAACTGCACTGTAGATGGATAGTTAAAACGACAATTTATTAGTTACAGTTTAAAAATGAAAGCACACATCATAGTAATTACACCCAAGCACACAGGAGAGGCTGCTCTCCGACGCGTTTCCTGCTACAAAAAGCACTTCATCAGCGATAGCAGCTGATTCCCTGTACTGCCCTTTATACCGGTATATTTAATTTAACCCCTTCGGCACCTGAACACATTTCAATTTTCACAACAGTATGTGATGTGTTGTTGGCAGATAAATATCAATTTATTTTAAGTGTCAGAGGGGCCACATCACTACCGGACTAAAGGGCATATTTACATACTCTATTAAGAACAAAGGTAATAGAAATGAAAAAATAAAAACATTAATATACTATTCTAGATGTCTGATAAGGAGAAATATTTACATGATTCGATTAATGGGGTAAACTTAGTATATATATATTATTTGTGAGAAAGGATATATGTATATGTAGCGTTACCTAAGTACAATCTGATACAAGCTAATTTTTACTATTCATATGTATGGAACAGAGTGACAGAGTTTTTATATTTCTTATGATACATATGCAATATTATTTGTACAAATTTTTTGCATATATTAGATATTAGATATTATATGCCTTAATAATTTCATTTCAGGATTCATAATACTACATTTGGAGATAAGGGTAAAACATTTTGGGGACTTTCAACATAATTCAGATTAGATCTATATACAATTTAAGATCCCAAATTTTATTCATTCCCTTAGGACTACCAGTTTCTAATTTAAAGATCCAGAAAGCTTCCTTTTTGTTTAGTTTAGCTAATCTATCTCCCCCTGTATTGAGTTTGGGAATCCTATCTATTACTTGAAATTGAAAAAATGACAGAATCTGTTCTAACATGGTTTTAGTGTATGATTGGCCTACTCGATGTTTCGCAAAATGCTTGGCCACCAGCGTTTTTGGCTCCAAAGCTTCCAAAGACAAAAGATGTTCTCGTATACGATCCTTTATGGGTCTTATAGTTCTTCCTGTATACTGACAGCCACACATTTTGCAAGAAATCAAGTAGACCACATAGTCAGACTGACAAGTAAAATGTCTATAAATTCGAAATTCACTTTTAGTAATGTGAGACACAAAGAATTCACCTGGTTTCACATATTGACAAGACTTACAAGGTCTGACTCCACATATTAAAGTCCCATTCTTAGATCTAAGCCAGCTTTCTGTCCTAGGCATAGATAGTGTATCTGATTCTGAAAAATTCCTATTTACATATTGACTCAACGTCTTAGCCCTTCTAGAGACGAATTTAACACCATTGGTCGAAATATTAGTTAGTGTAGGTTCTTTCTCCAAAATCTGAAGATATCTTTTGACTATATTACATATCTTGTTATATTGTTGGCTATATTGTGTAGAGAATACAATAGTCTCCTCAGAGTTCTTAATTCTAGGTTTATATTTGTCCTGAAGTAGTTCATTCCTATCCATTAACCTTACATTCTCTTGTGTAGTTAGTAAAAGGTTCTTATTATAGCCTCTCTTTGCTAGACGTGCATTTAGGAGATTTGCATGTTTATCATAGTCCTTAATATCACTGCAGTTCCTGCGTAGCCTCATAAATTGGCCTTTGGGAATGGCCATTTTTAAGTGTTTGGGATGGTTAGACTCCGCTCTTAAAATGGTATTGCCAGCTATTTTCTTTCTGAATGCCTCCATTGCTACTGTTTTACCCTCTTCCTCTACTTGTATCGTTAGATCAAGAAAACTAATGCTTTCTTTACTCCAACTATAGGTAAATTTGAGATTCATGCTGTTATTATTCAATGATCTCACAAATTCATCAATTTGTGACACATTCCCCTGCCAGATTATCAACACGTCATCGATAAATCTATTGTAGAATTTAATGTTGTCCATAAAGTGATTAAGGTCACCAAATATTTTAAACAGTTCAAAGTAGCTAAGGTATATGTTAGCATATGAGGGGGCGAATTTCGCCCCCATAGCTGTGCCCCTATGCTGTAAATACATTTTGCCTTCAAAAACAATTAAGTAATTATGGGTTAGTAAATAGCCAACAACATCAACCAGGTAACTAATGAAGACCTTTTTCTTGATTCTGTTTTTTATTTCTGAATCTTTGTCTTCTTCCCTTCTTTTGTTCAGAAGAACCCTTGTTACTCGTATTCCAACTATAAACTATGTTTAGTTCATAGTCCTTGCAGTCACGTTGATACTTGCCAATCTTTCTATCCATGATTTCTTTATCCAATTTCTCCAATGTTTCATTGAATTGTTTGTCGAATGCTTCAAATCTTGTGTCTTGTTTGGTTAGTTCTATTTTCTCCTGTAGATTAGTTAGTTCCATAAGCACTGTTTCTCTTTCTCCTTTCTTTTTATTAAGTAGTTTACCCATAAGTATCAGTGAACATTTGGTGAGAGTCTCATTCCAATCTTCCATGAATGTTATATCCTCTCTCTCATTGGCTGGATACTTTTTCATTCTTAGTCCTCTTGGAACTTTGTTCTCATTGATATATAGTTGCAAAAATTCTATTTCCCACCAAAGTCGCAACTCTTTGATACTTAGTTTCTCCTTACTAGCAAATAGGTGTATAATATCATCCTGTGTGCTTTCTTGGGTGGCTGTGCTTTTAATCAGATTCTCCATCTTAGTGCGTCTCAGTGCAATATTGCCGTATGCCATTTTTATTTCTATTACCACCAATGTGTTGAAGTTACGTATTAGACAAAGTCTCTGGTGTTTATATTGAAATGTGAGGGAAATTAAATCCAATAGATCAGCATCAACATTCATACAAAGATTCCAAAATACACCATTGTCGGCAAAACGGTATTAGTCGCTAGATTCACTCTGAGTGATGTTAATGTGCAAGCGTATAGTGATTCTGTAAAATATGTATATGCTGTGTGCATAGAAGATAGGTGACTTTATATACTCACTTCCAACTCTTGATGCGTATCACAACCTGGTATACTCAATATAAGTGACGTCTCAGTTACAGAGCCTCAAGGTATAAGTGAAGATGTAGAGCATATGAACCAGCAGGTATTAATTCGCTATTACACCAAATCACAGGTACAGTCTATAGCAAAAAATTCCTTATCTTTTCATCACAAGGAACAAACAAGTTCTTCACAAAGTTTAGGCAGTTTACCCCCACACCGGACAATACCTTGTAACTTCAGACTATTCGTCCTGTCGGTCCTACTCACTGCAGGGAGGGGAAGCGTGATGCTAGCAAACTCTGTTACTCTCCTTGTGTTTGGAACGCTGTACGCACCTGATGTTCAGCTCAATTGATTGCACGTTACCAGCAGCACTTACACTTGCACTATCACCTCAGAGCCTAGGCTGAATGCACAATCCTTTCAGTACAGCGATTTCCCAACGCTGAAATAACGAGCAACACAACCACTTAGATGGAAAGGATTGCAAACTGCACTGTAGATGGATAGTTAAAACGACAATTTATTAGTTACAGTTTAAAAATGAAAGCACACATAATAGTAATTACACCCAAGCACACAGGAGAGGCTGCTCTCCGACGCGTTTCCTGCTACAAAAAGCACTTCATCAGGGATAAACACAGGTATATAGATCTAATCTGAATTATGTAGAATTATACTCTGTTGAAAGTCCCCAAAATTTTTTACCCTTATCTCCAAATTTAGTATTATGAAGCCTGAAATGAAATTATTAAGGCATATAATATCTAATATCTAATATATGCAAAAAATTAGTACAAATAATATTGCATATGTATCATAAGAAATATAAAAACTCTGTCACTCTGTTCCATACGCGCTGAATAGTAAAAAGTAGCTTGTATCAGATTGTACTTAGGTAACGCTACATATACATATATCCTTTCTCACAAATAATATATATATACTAAGTTTACCCCATTAATCGAATCATGTAAATATTTCTCCTTATCAGACATCTAGAATAGTATATTAATGTTTTTATTTTTTCATTTCTATTACCTTTGTTCTTAATAGAGTATGTAAATATGCCCTTTAGTCCGGTAGTGATGTGGCCCCTCTGACACTTAAAATAAATTGATATTTATCTGCCAACAACACATCACATACTGTTGTGAAAATTGAAATGTGTTCAGGTGCCGAAGGGGTTAAAGTAAATATACCGGTATAAAGGGCAGTACAGGGAATCAGCTGCTATCCCTGATGAAGTGCTTTTTGTAGCAGGAAACGCGTCGGAGAGCAGCCTCTCCTGTGTGCTTGGGTGTAATTACTATGATGTGTGCTTTCATTTTTAAACTGTAACTAATAAATTGTCATTTTAACTATCCATCTACAGTGCAGTTTGCAATCCTTTCCATCTAAGTGGTTGTATTGCTCGTTATTTCAGCGTTGGGAAATCGCTGTACTGAAAGGATTGTGCATTCAGCCTAGGCTCTGAGGTGATAGTGCAAGTGTAAGTGCTGCTGGTAACGTGCAATCAATTGAGCTGAACATCAGGTGCGTACAGCGTTCCAAACACAAGGAGAGTAACAGAGTTTGCTAGCATCACGCTTCCCCTCCCTGCAGTGAGTAGGACCGACAGGACGAATATGCTCTACATGCTCACTTATACCTTGAGGCTCTGTAACTGAGACGTCACTTATATTGAGTATACAAGGTTGTGATACGCATCAAGAGTTGGAAGTGAGTATATAAAGTCACCTATCTTCTATGCACACAGCATATACATATTTTACAGAATCACTATACGCTTGCACATTAACATCACTCAGAGTGAATCTAGCGACTAATACCGTTTTGCCGACAATGGTGTATTTTGGAATCTTTGTATGAATGTTGATGCTGATCTATTGGATTTAATTTCCCTCACATTTCAATATAAACACCAGAGACTTTTGTCTAATACGTAACTTCAACACATTGGTGGTAATAGAAATAAAAATGGCATACAGCAATATTGCACTGAGACGCACTAAGATGGAGAATCTGATTAAAAGCACAGCCACCCAAGAAAGCACACAGGATGATATTATACACCTATTTGCTAGTAAGGAGAAACTAAGTATCAAAGAGTTGCGACTTTGGTGGGAAATAGAATTTTTGCAACTATATATCAATGAGAACAAAGTTCCAAGAGGACTAAGAATGAAAAAGTATCCAGCCAATGAGAGAGAGGATATAACATTCATGGAAGATTGGAATGAGACTCTCACCAAATGTTCACTGATACTTATGGGTAAACTACTTAATAAAAAGAAAGGAGAAAGAGAAACAGTGCTTATGGAACTAACTAATCTACAGGAGAAAATAGAACTAACCAAACAAGACACAAGATTTGAAGCATTCGACAAACAATTCAATGAAACATTGGAGAAATTGGATAAAGAAATCATGGATAGAAAGATTGGCAAGTATCAACGTGACTGCAAGGACTATGAACTAAACATAGTTTATAGTTGGAATATGAGTAACAAGGGTTCTTCTGAACAAAAGAAGGGAAGAAGACAAAGATTCAGAAATAAAAAACAGAATCAAGAAAAAGGTAGAGTCACTTTCAGTGAAAGCAGCGTAAGCACAGAATGCTCCCTAAGTATGACTGGAGACCAATCATCTGCTTCAGAGTCGGAACAGGGAACAATCCCGGATGGATTAAACACAATGGATAATGATGAAATAACAACTACCATTCAACATCAAAGTAAGGGACTGGGAGCAAAACCAAAGGAGAACACAAAGCGAAAATCTTTTTCTGATTTGGTAAAACAGGACTCTACTACATTGGTGGGTAAAAATACAGGAGTTGATCCAAGTACATCTACACCAAGATACCCGAGCAGAGCCAACAGAGGGTCAAAAAACGGGAAGAATCAGAGGGGAAGAATGTGATAAATCTTTCAAGTATACCTCTGACAAATGAACAACAAAGAGTCTTAGCTAAAGGACTTGGGTTTGCACCCACCAATGACTTTGATCTGTTTGATGTGCTCCTGGATTTAAATAAATTCATGAGAAAAGTGACATTAAAAAAACATTTCTCTGAAATAAATATCAGTGAACAGACTCCCCTGTTAGATAATGATGTAGAAAGTTTGCATAGTAGTAACATCTTATCTAGTGATATTGAACATATGAATTTTGGAGAATTATGTGATCTAACTAGTTTAGCAACATTGCATAGAGAAAGTACCAGATGTGGAGAAATACAACATATTATCCCCAAAAGTAATATCAAATACACTAACAAACATTTCTACCCTTCACAGTCTAGAGGTGACAACATAGAATTATTCCATACTATTGTTGAACAGGAATTGACTAAACTCTATGACTGTGAAAGAGAGAAACATCAGAAAACAAGAAGATCTAATAACTTATCTGGAACAGAGTGGAGGGCATTACAAGACTTAAAACTAAATAAAAATCTGGTTATTACCAATTCAGATAAGGGTGGGTCCATAGTGGTCCAAGATAGGATCTCCTATGAGATGGAGGCACTTAACGAATTAAATGACAATGACACCTATAGACCACTTACGTTTAATCCCACTATAAAATTTGTTAAAGAATTACAGAGTATTCTAGAGGAGGGGATAAAATTGGGTATCCTAAATGAAAAAACTGCAGATGCATTGCTAGTAAAATTCCCTGTTATCTCCACCTTTAAACACTTACCAAAAATTCATAAGAATCCCTCTAAGCCACCAGGCAGACCTATCATTTCCACAATTGGTACGCTAGGTGAAAAATTAGGAGCATGGGCAGATGAATTTTTGCAGCCCATTGTAACCAACATGCCAGGCTATTTACGTGATACAAAACACTTACTCAGAAAACTAGAGGGCCTAAAATTAGACGATACATGTCTCTTTCTCACCATAGACGTAGTTTCATTATACTCCTGCATTCCACACAGCCAAGGCTTATTAGCCTTGGAAGAGACACTAAAGTTTTATACGAACTTTGATATCATCTTCATTAGTTACCTGGTTGATGTTGTTGGCTATTTACTAACCCATAATTACTTTGTTTTTGAAGGCAAAATGTATTTACAGCATAGGGGTACAGCTATGGGGGCGAAATTCACCCCCTCATATGCTAACATATACCTTAGCTACTTTGAACTGTTTAAAATATTTGGTGACCTTAATCACTTTAAGGACAACATTAAATTCTACACTAGATTTATCGATGACGTGTTGATAATCTGGCAGGGGAATGTGTCACAAATTGATGAATTTGTGAAATCATTGAATAATAACAGCATGAATCTCAAATTTACCTATAGTTGGAGTAAAGAAAGCATTAGTTTTCTTGATCTAACGATAAAAGTAGAGGAAGAGGGTAAAACAGTAGCAATGGAGGCATTCAGAAAGAAAATAGCTGGCAATACCATTTTAAGAGCGGAGTCTAACCATCCCAAACACTTAAAAATGGCCATTCCCAAAGGCCAATTTATGAGGCTACGCAGGAACTGCAGTGATATTAAGGACTATGATAAACATGCAAATCTCCTAAATGCACGTCTAGCAAAGAGAGGCTATAATAAGAACCTTTTACTAACTACACAAGAGAATGTAAGGTTAATGGATAGGAATGAACTACTTCAGGACAAATATAAACCTAGAATTAAGAACTCTGAGGAGACTATTGTATTCTCTACACAATATAGCCAACAATATAACAAGATATGTAATATAGTCAAAAGATATCTTCCGATTTTGGAGAAAGAACCTACACTAACTAATATTTCGACCAATGGTGTTAAATTCGTCTCTAGAAGGGCTAAAACGTTGAGTAAATATGTAAATAGGAATTTTTCAGAATCAGATACACTATCTATGCCTAGGACAGAAAGCTGGCTTAGATCTAAGAATGGGACTTTTAAATGTGGAGTCAGACCTTGTAAGTCTTGTCAATATGTGAAACCAGGTGAATTCTTTGTGTCTCACATTACTAAAAGTGAATTTTGAATTTATAGACATTTTACTTGTCAGTCTGACTATGTGGTCTACTTGATTTCTTGCAAAATGTGTGGCTGTCAGTATACAGGAAGAACTATAAGACCCATAAAGGATCGTATACGAGAACATCTTTTGTCTTTGGAAGCTTTGGAGCCAAAAACGCCGGTGGCCAAGCATTTTGCGAAACATCGAGTAGGCCAATCATACACTAAAACCATGTTAGAACAGATTCTGTCATTTTTTCAATTTCAAGTAATAGATAGGATTCCCAAACTCAATACAGGGGGAGATAGATTAGCTAAACTAAACAAAAAGGAAGCTTTCTGGATCTTTAAATTAGAAACTGGTAGTCCTAAGGGAATGAATAAAATTTGGGATCTTAAATTGTACACAGGTATATAGATCTAATCTGAATTATGTAGAATTATACTCTGTTGAAAGTCCCCAAAATTTTTTACCCTTATCTCCAAATTTAGTATTATGAAGCCTGAAATGAAATTATTAAGGCATATAATATCTAATATCTAATATATGCAAAAAATTAGTACAAATAATATTGCATATGTATCATAAGAAATATAAAAACTCTGTCACTCTGTTCCATACGCGCTGAATAGTAAAAAGTAGCTTGTATCAGATTGTACTTAGGTAACGCTACATATACATATATCCTTTCTCACAAATAATATATATATACTAAGTTTACCCCATTAATCGAATCATGTAAATATTTCTCCTTATCAGACATCTAGAATAGTATATTAATGTTTTTATTTTTTCATTTCTATTACCTTTGTTCTTAATAGAGTATGTAAATATGCCCTTTAGTCCGGTAGTGATGTGGCCCCTCTGACACTTAAAATAAATTGATATTTATCTGCCAACAACACATCACATACTGTTGTGAAAATTGAAATGTGTTCAGGTGCCGAAGGGGTTAAATTAAATATACCGGTATAAAGGGCAGTACAGGGAATCAGCTGCTATCCCTGATGAAGTGCTTTTTGTAGCAGGAAACGCGTCGGAGAGCAGCCTCTCCTGTGTGCTTGGGTGTAATTACTATGATGTGTGCTTTCATTTTTAAACTGTAACTAATAAATTGTCATTTTAACTATCCATCTACAGTGCAGTTTGCAATCCTTTCCATCTAAGTGGTTGTGTTGCTCGTTATTTCAGCGTTGGGAAATCGCTGTACTGAAAGGATTGTGCATTCAGCCTAGGCTCTGAGGTGATAGTGCAAGTGTAAGTGCTGCTGGTAATGTGCAATCAATTGAGCTGAACATCAGGTGCGTACAGCGTTCCAAACACAAGGAGAGTAACAGAGTTTGCTAGCATCACGCTTCCCCTCCCTGCAGTGAGTAGGACCGACAGGACGAATAGTCTGAAGTTACAAGGTATTGTCCGGTGTGGGGGTAAACTGCCTAAACTTTGTGAAGAACTTGTTTGTTCCTTGTGTTGAAAAGATAAGGAATTTTTTGCTATTGACTGTACCTGTGATTTGGTGTAATAGCGAATTAATACCTGCTGGTTCATATGCTCTACATGTTCACTTATCCCTTGAGGCTCTGTAACTGAGACGTCACTTATATTGAGTATACCAGGTTGTGATACGCATCAAGAGTTGGAAGTGAGTATATAAAGTCACCTATCTTCTATGCACACAGCATATACATATTTTACAGAATCACTATACGCTTGCACATTAACATCACTCAGAGTGAATCTAGCGACTAATACCGTTTTGCCGACAATGGTGTATTTTGGAATCTTTGTATGAATGTTGTTACTTAGAGAACAAGGTGGATCCTTATGGGACTGAATATCGGTTGGGGATTTATTGGGCAGCAGTTCAGGGCACTGTTCTGTCATATGTATGCAGCTTTCTAGGATCTTCAGTTTGAACCGGATTTATCTGCTGGTGTGGATTGGATTCCTGGTTACCGGTTGGGTGAGTCTCTCCAGCATGGCTGGGGTGTAGAGGTGCCGGTTATAATAATAGTTTATCTATGCTTAGAATTTTATTCTAATTTGTTATATTGTAATTAGAGTATAAGGGAAGTAAAGGACTATTTTATTAACTATGGAAGCTGATCCCAAGATTTCTCTGTTATTTGATAAATGGTTTTATTGTGCAGATGCCCAGGTTATACCTCATGTGCAATTTTGTTCCCCTTGCCTTAATAAGGTTTTATTATCTAACGATTCCTTACCTGAGCCTTCTTTTTCTCAGGATAATGCTGTTCAGGGGTTGTCTCAGCCTTCTGTCCCAGTCTTTGACAGATTCACATGCAGTGCCCTGCGGTTCCTCTCAGTCAGTCTCTGGGAGTGTTTGTTTGCCTAAAGATTTTGCTGCGCAGTTGACTTTTGCAGTTTATGCAGCCCTAAGTGCTTTACCTAGTTATGGTAAAAGGAAGAGAAAATCTATGAACATTTCTATGGGTTCTGATTCCCGCTAAGACTGCTTTGGTTAGTCTTTCTCAGTTATCTAGCGAAGATCATTCCTCTGCAGCTTCTGAGGGCAAGATCTCTTATTCAGAATCTCAAGTTCCTAGTACAATAGATTCTGAGGAGGCTAATTTTAGATTTAAACTGGAGCTTCGCCGCTTATTTTTTGAGGTTTTAGCTACTTTGGATGACTCTGAAACTGTTGCAGAGGCTCCTAAAAAGGCTAATAAACTGAATAGAGTTTTTGATGGAAAACCTAAATCTCTGGAGGTTTGTGCTGGTGCAGCCTCTTATTGCTGTGACTCTTTGTCTGATCTAATTTCAGAGGAGACTACTATAGAGGACATCTAGGATAGGATTAAGGCTCTAAAGATGGCTAATACTCTGTGATGCCAGTATGCAAGTTGTTAGGTTGGGAGCCAAGATTTCTAGTTTTGCAATACTTGCCCATAGAGCCCTTTGGTTAAAGTCTTAGTCTACGGATGTGACTTCTAAATCCAAGCTTCAGTCTCTACCTTTCAAGGGTAAGACTTTATTTGGTTCTGGTCTGGCAGAGATCATTTCCACGGTTACTGGTGAAAACTGAGTTTTTTTTACCACAGGATAAGAAGAATAGACCCAAGGGTCGTCAGACTTCTAATTTTCATTCCTTTCGTAACTTCAAGGGACAGCGATCTTCCTCGTCTTCTAAATCTGAGCAAGCCAAGACTTCTTAGAGAGCTAGCCAGCCCTGGAACAAGGGTAAGCAACCTAGAAAGCCTTCCGCTGAGGCTAAGTCAGCATGAAGGGGCTTCCCCCGATCCAGTTCTGGATCAGGTAGGGGGCAGGCTTTCCTTTTTTCAGCAGGCTTGGATTTGCAATGTGGATGTAGTCTCCCAAGGTTACAGCATAGGATTCAAGACTAGTCCCCCCAGTTGTCCCCAATTCCTATTATCAAGATTATCTGTAAACCAGGTAAAGAGAGAGGCCTTCTTAAAGTGCGTAAGGGATATGTCCTCTCTGGGAGTGATTATCCCAATTCCTCTAGCAGAACAGGGTCAGGGATTTTATTCAAATCTTTTTGTAGTTACCAAAAAGGAGGGAATTTTTGACCTATTCTAGACTTAAAGTGCCATAAAACAGGTTGAGATCTGTGCATATCCTAAACGGGCTAATTAATTTAAAATACTTTGCATAAAAACATTGCTTAAAAATTGCTGGCAAGTATTTTAAAATAATTTTCAAAAATAAGCAAAATGAATTACATAGCTAAACTGCCTGGAGCAGCTAACTCCACCCCTCTTATTAGTGTTTAGACACAGGCATTGTATTTCAGCTGAGTTCACAGCTTCTGCATGCTCCAGCAGATAATTCCTATTCACTTTTGCATTTTACGAAAAGAACAATAAACATAGATACAGCCATAATAGGAATTGTGTGGGGGGAGTTAGAGCTTTACAATTCAGAAACTTAAAAAAAGGGTTAATGGTGAGGCACTGCAGTATACATTTGCAGGTAAAGTAATTAAAGTACATATTATATTATTTTGTCTCTATCCCAACTTGGTTTATGTTTATGTTCAGTTTATGACCACCATAGACCTAAAGGATACATATCTTCATGTGCCTATCTACAGGGAACATTTCAAGCACCTGAGGTTCGCTATTTTGTATTAACATTTTCAATTTGTAGCCCTGCCTTTTGGCCTCGCCACTGCTCCTCGAATTGCTCCTTACTTGGACAATATCTTGGTCCAGGCGCCATCTTTTCAGTTAGCTAGATCCCATACAGATTCTCTGTTAGCTATTCTCCGCTCTCACGGTGAAAGGTGAATTTAGGGAAAAGTTCCTTGGTGCCAAGTACCAGGGTATGTTTTCTGGAGACAATCATAGACTCAGTATCTATGAAGATTTTTTTGACGGAGGTTAAAAAATTCAAGCTTCTGGAGGCCTGTTGTTCTCTTCAGTCCTCTGTTCATCCATCAGTGGCTGTATGCATGGAAGTACTTGGTCTCATGGTGGCATCCATGGACATTATTCAGTTTGCTCGCTTCCATCTGAGACCTCTACTGTTATCTATTCTCAATCAATGGAATGGAGACCACTTGGATATCTCTCAGAGGACAGTTTTAGACTCCCAGACAAGGATGTCTCTGTCTTGGTGGATCTCCCAGGACCATTTGTCTCAGGGCACTTGTTTCCTGAGACCTTCTTGGGGGATTGTGACCACGGATGCCAGCCTGTTAGACTGGGGAGCAGTTTGGGGACCCCTAAGAGCTCAGGGACTTTGAACTCAGGAGGCGTCTGTCCTCCCTATAAATGTCCTAGAATTTAGCGCAATTCTAAATGCTCAACTTGGCCTCAACTGAGTTTAGTCCAGTTTATCAGATTTCAATCGGACATCAACCACCAAGGAGGAACTCGGAGCTTGTTAGCTATGAAGGAGGTGACTCACATTCTTAATTGGGCAGAGTCTCACAATTGTCATCTCTCTGCCATTTATTTCCCAGGGGTGAACAACTGGGAAGTGGATTATCTGAGCAGGCAGACGTTTCATCCAGGGGAAGGGACTCTCCATCCGGAAGTTTTATCGATGTTAACCCTTAAGTGGGGAGTTCCGGAACTGGATCTGTTGGCATCTCGTCTAAACGCCAAGCTTCCAAGATACGGAGCAAGATCAAAAGATCCTCAAGCAGTTCTGGTAGATGCCCTGGCAGTGGGATTTCGGTCTAATTTATCTGTTTCCTCCGGTTGCCTACCTTCTTCGGGTGAGAGACTGTTACTCGCAAGATTTATTATAAGGTATGGCGTAAATATCTTCATTGGTGCAGATCTAGGGGTTTTCCTTGGAGTCAGGTGAAAATTCCCCATATGCTGTCCTTTCTTTCGGAGGGCCTGGAGAAGGGTTTACCAGTCAGTACCCTAAAGCATCAGATTTAAGCTCTGTCGATTCTTCTGTAGAAGTGTCTGGCAATTTTGCCAGGTGTTCAATCTTTTGTCCAGGCTTTAGTTAGAATCAGGCCTGTGTTTAGGTCAATTGCTCCTCCTTGGAGTCTTAATCTGGTTCTTAAAGTTCTGCAGCAGGCTCCATTTGAGCATATGCATTCTGTTGATATCAAGTTATTGTCCTGGAAGGTTTTTTTTCTGCTGGCAATTTCCTCTACCCGTAGAGTTTCAGAGCTTTTGACTCTACAGTCTGATTCTCCTTATCTTATTCTTCATGCGGATAAGGCGGTTCTCCGTACTAAATTAGGATTTCTAGCTAAGGTGGTTTCAGAACGCAATATTAACCAAGAAATTGTTCTTCCTTCATTTTGTCCTAATCCTTCCTCTAAGAAGAAGCGTTTATTGCACAATCTGGATGTTATGCATGCTTTAAGGTTCTATTTACAGGCTACAAAAGATTTTCGTCAATCTTCTGCTCTTTTTGTTGTCTTTTCAGGTAAATGGAGGGGTCAGAAGGCCACTTCTTCTACTCTCTCCTTCTGGTTGAGAAGTGTTATTCGATTGGCTTATGAGTCTCCAGAGAAATTTATGTCTCACTCCTGTTAGTATATGGCCGGGTTATAATACAATATATTTAAAAATTATTCTTTAAAATAAAACCCCAATAAAATGCATATACAAAACCATAAAATTAATATAAATTCCTAAGTTCTTTGTATTAGTTAGTTAGACACATCAAACTATACACGTTTAAACTATTATAATATGCTATGCAAAGATCATAAAATTTACCTTATTCACAATTGAATTTCATTAAAATACCACAATGAGGTACCAAGATATGAGCCACTAACATTCAGACAGTACAATCAGCTATATAGCCCAAAATAATTTTATACAACTCTAATTAAACACCAGAAGTTATATAGATTCTTACTGTAAACAGTCAGTTTAAGTGCCAATTTATCTAGGATGAATTAAATTCTTAATTATCTACAATTAAGACAAATTAAAAAATATATTTATGTGGCTGCAACTATAAATTATTTGGCAAATAAAAGACTAGTTTTAAACTACACAGGACTGTGAATATGAGTCTAAAATATAAAGTACCTTTTTTAAATCTGCTGAACTGCAATTTGTTATGGTTACCAAATACTTTTTATTTAAATATCAAAAAATAGAACAATCATACATCACCAGTTTGAGCCAATTTGTAGTTCAATCTTTTCCAAATATTTTCAGATCACCTCATTTGAAGAAAAGCTATTGCATAGATCAAGAGTTAGTCTCAGCTTTTTGTTTAAAGTTCATTGTTTCCCAAGTATGGCAGCCAGTTATCAACCAGACCAGTGTAAACAGACCAAAGCCTCAAGACTGTCTTCTCTTGCATTCAGCTTTTTCTGTATATAATCATCAGTAATCTGTTTTTGGTCATGCTCTACGGATGCTTGTCCCTCTCATTGGTCATCTGGGAAAGGTCTCCCTGTTTGGCTCTGTATGGATCCTAATAGTTAATATATTTGGCTGTCATACCATTCTAATCCCCTAAGGGGCAGCAGACAACCAGCAAATACAGTCTCACTATCAATCACTGCTACATTCCAAATATCTCCTTATATTGTTATTATTCAATACATTATAATTCCTAGCATTAACAAGTTACATGTTCAAATACACATGGGTCACACAGTATAATTTTTTCTGATCATTTTAAGACCACGTGAATATATTCCACTTATAATATACAATGTGCGTTTAAAACCATATTTTCTATGAAACAATTAAAAAAGGACTACAATATCTTCATCCTGGATTCAATTTCTTTCTTTAGCCATCCCCTCAACATCACATACATACTGTCAAGGTATTTGAAATATTATTAAATAACATATAGAAATATATTTAACTTTATTTAATAAATCTGTGGATGTGCACATGGTCTTGAGAACAAAGGATTATCTCTGGGAGATCTCACACACTCAATATGTTAAATTATGCAATTGTATAATTTAGCAAGGAACTAAAATTAACACAGTTTCAGGAACCTCTGTATGATTGCCTGGGAACCAATGTTAAATGACAGCACTTTGATACAATGAAACATTTGGTCTATCCAATTTCAGACCATCACTTAAAAGGATAAAATCTAAAATAGTTGGATAAGCATAGTACTTACAGGAAATGTGCTGTATTAAGACTTTTACAACTACTCGTGGATTGACCCCATGTGGAGCAATAAAGGCCTTGGGAAACAAAGACAAATGCTAAGGTGTGAACATACAGCACACAGTGAAGACACGTGGCTTACATTATGATTTCAAAGCAACTGTAGTTAGATTTCAAATAAAATATACTAGGGAAATAAATACAAGACATACAAATTTTGAAAGCATGAATAGCTTAGCCTCTGTGTGTTTAAGAACATGAATAGATGTTTATGGACCTGAAGAGAAGTGATCATTAACATTTATTTTTATTTCAGATCTACATAAACAGGATTTATGTATTCAGGAAGAAATACACAGAAATGTTACATACTACATCTGGGTGAATGCAGTATATCAGGAGTTTTAAATACTACCAATCTGGAGATATAAAAATAAGCTGTTATTTGCAAAGAAATGCCAGAATACTGATAAAATTATAATACATTTTAAGCTAATAATTAACAGTGTTAAATTATTTTAATATAATGCTAGATGATATTGATGTTTCATATCAAAACGATCAGGAAATTAATCTGATGCCGCTTCACCTATAATTGATATTGGTGCAAGACATTATGGCAGTTATTATACATTTTAAAGAAAGATGTTTTAATGTATAACTGTATTTCTTTGTCATGCTGCATTTATTTGTACTGTCTAATTATAATGCTGCCACCCGGTGTTGCCACGAGAGAACTACAGCCAGAAAGATTTTTGGCTGTTGGAAATGGGATATCCAGTTATCCAATAGAGGGACAAGGTTTCGAAGGGCCACCCATATTTCACACCTATGATTAGACTAATAAGTTGTATAAAGAAGGAAGGAGAGACACTGGTCTAAAAAGTTTTTGAACTGACTGAAACTGTTTTGCGTGGGACACAGTCAAACTATAAAAACAAAGTGGGCCATACCTCTCCTATTCCATTGCAATTACACTTATTTTATATGAGGTGTGAAAAATCTTGAAGTTGGATCTCATTTTGGTAACGTATATATATATAGAGTATAAGAAAAGGGCTGCTAATTACATGTGATATTTTAAAGTCACTGCAGTTGAAAGATACAGTTTTCTGGGTTTTGTAAGATAAGTCATATGCATAGCCTTTACAGTTAATAGATTTAAAGAGCAGATTATACTTTTAAATCTGTATCTGATTTGCTAGGTAAATCATCTGTGCAAGTTCTGATGTTGTAAGTTAATTCTGTATTAGGATAAATTGCAGTTAAATAGCAGAATATATATATTATCCTATTGTTTTATAAACACTGTTTAGAATTGTATTGCTTGGATGTTAAAAGTTTTTAGTCCCATTGTGTTAAATAAATAAAAGGCTGAATTGTGAAGGTATATCTTTCTGGGTTTTGTAAGAAGAATAGCATATCTTAAGAGTTGGTTTTAACGCATATAAATTTTGTTTCATTTCCTTTTATTGCGAATATACTTCAATATGTTTATGGATATTAACTAAATAAAAGAATTCAGATATTTATATTAATTGTATGGTCTAGTAGATGCATGGTTGATTAGGGTTTCAATTTTTAAGGAAAATTATTTTAAGATTGTGTTTATAACCCTGCCATAAACTTATATATTATTTGGATAGCACTACTAAGATTTTCATAAATATACTGACATAATAATTGGAGGCACTTTGCATGAGATTTAATAATATCCATCATAATTGATATAATATATTTGTAAGTAAATAGAAATTATTATAAAAGAGAAAAAAAAAATAAAAAAAAATCATATTTCGATATTAATATTTTGAAGATATAACTTTTTTGAAGGGTTGAAATATTAATTTTCATATTTCGAGATTGACATTAATATCTTGAAATATTATTAAAGATTAATTTTGAAAAATTAATAAAAATATTAATTTTTCATATTTCAAAATTAATCAAAAATATTGATTTTTCATATTTTCAAAGTTAATCAAAAATATTAATTTTTCATATTTCGGAATATTAATTTTTCATATTTCAAAATTAATAATATTTTTTTGAAATATAACATTTTTCCTTCTCTCTTTTTATTGGCAAAAATTGTATTAGCGTTTTAGTTTAACTAAGTACTAAACCAATATAATAATGTCTGTAGCCAGAAGTGACTCATTTAATTCTATACATAGCAATGAAATTGGTCCCATTACAATACCCATTACTAAAGGTCAGGTCCTTAAGAAAGATATCTTAAGTTACATTAAAGGGAAGTTAAATATTGCTGGTGAATTAAATGATTTTGTGGATATGCTTAAAACTAGGGCTAAAAATATTACCGTTAATAATAATATGTGGAATGAGGAGAATGAATTCTTCCAGGAATTATTAATGATTAATCAATGCAAAGATCCCAAAAAGCGAGAAGAACTAATACTAAAATCTTGGCCCCTTTTAATATGCATAATTGATGAAATGTCGTTTTGTGTCACAGACAAACGATTGCAAATACAGGAGCTAGAAAATAGTATTCGTTCCTCGCGCAGACGCGAAGAGGGTTTAAAAACAGCCAAAAATAAAATGGATGAATTTGCCCAAAACCTAGCCACCTTAGATAAGCACAATATGGACTTAATCGCGCAGATACAAGATTTAAATAAACAGCTTGCGCAAAGCCAGAGAGAATTAAGCGATTTAAAAAGGTCATATCGCCATAATGAAAACCCCTATATTAGCAGTGAGAATAATGCAGATAATGCTAACTCCTTTAGCGAACGCGTCAGGGACGAGGTACAAAAATATATAGAACAACATAGACAAATGACCCCTAACGGGTCAGAAGTAGATTTCCCAAATAGGCAGTCACCTCATGATGCAAATCCAGAGGATTGCTGTAGCGCAGCTGACGCGGGGGAGGGAAACTCTAACAGAGAAACCCAGAGTAAGTCTGATAAAGTCTATGATTCCCATAAAATAATCACCTTCGTACAACGCGCAGTACCTATATTCTCCAATAAGGGAACAACATCTGTAATTGATCATTTACAGGCTTTTGAAAATGCGTTAGCTATAATGAATGTTACAAGTGAGAAATTGAAAACTGAATTTCTGCCTTGGGTATTTGACAGTAAGCATCACAAATTCTTTGTTTCACTAAAGGATATGAATATTCATTCCTGGAATGGGGTAAAACAACAATGCAGAAAAGAATTCGGGCAATATCGCACTAAAACTGCAGCGAAAATAGCGGTATATGGTTTAAAGTGTCGTGCAAATCAGAGTCCAGTCGAATTCCTTTCTGTATTGAAAAATGCGTACAGTATGGCTGAAGATAATCCCAGATTTGATGGCTCAGAATTTGTAAATTTATTTTTTGAAGCATTGCCTACACCTATCAAAATCAACTTAGCTAGAGATTTTGATGAGGTCTGCTCATTGGAATGGCTGATCAAAGAGAGTACAAAGTTATACTCTATTCAGCAATCCAGTGAACAGGGGGTGAAAAAGGAGTCAAAACCCAAAATTGTAGCAGAAACTAGGGTGTCACCTAGCCCCCTCAATTTGGAATCTAAAAAGAGAACTTATGCAGAGGTGACCAGTCAAAACAGGCCATCTCCACAGAGGTTTAATTCTGCCCCTCCCCCTACGCAGGTTGAGGCGCAGGGAGACTATAACCAAAGTGGGGGACATAATCAGGTGAATAATTACTCACAAAGAGAATACCCACCAAATAATTGGTATCCGCGCAAGGGTAGATACAATAGACGGCGAAGATATTCTCAGGGTAACCAGACACCCCAGGTATATAATGCTCCCCAAAATACTAATGCTGAACAAGCTGAACCCCAGGGGCAACCACGCCAGAATAGAAATAACGGCCCTGATTCTGAGGGAACCCAATGGTCCAGGAATCAGTACAATGGGGCACCAGGAGATAGGCCCAGGGGTAGAGGTAACTTGTACAATCAGGTAGATATGCTGTTTACCCAGTTAAATCGGTTGAGCGAACAAATCGCTAATATGAGTCAAAAATCTACGGCTCAGCAACCGAACAATACTTTTTTAGGGGTACAGCCAGTGGTCAGCAGTGGACCACAGGCACAGTCATAAATACTGCAGTATCACCTGAAGGAGAGGGGAGAGATATACAAAATATAGTAATAAATATCAATGATACTAATCATGTTCTCTCCCCACAGACCGGAAACGGACGATTTAGCCGTGATGACAAACAACCTCATCCGGGAAAAACTAATAAACCTCTTCCCTTGCAGCTCTCTCCTAACCTTATCTCCACAGATGCAGTACAAAAGAATCCAGACGACCCTGTCATAGAGGAAACAGGTAGGTATGAAGGTTCCTCTGCATCGAATGACATGGCAAACTCAGGTAACACGTGGCGAAGCCCACAAATGTATGATAATGCCAATTTTATGTGTGAAATGGTAGAAACTGCAGGAAGATATTATGTATTAGTTGAGCTGCAAGATTCAGTCTCCAACCCTATCAGGGGATTAATTGACACTGAGTCACAGGCAACTATCTTATCCCACAGGTACTACACACAGCTAAATGAGCTAACACCCCACAAACCTAAAATAAGAGAATTTGACGGTTCTCTAATAGGTGTTGGGGGTGACTCCCTAAAAGTCTACGGTACTGCATGGTTAAAATTTAAATTGGGGAACAGGGTCATAAGACACCCTGTCATTATAGTGGATCTGCCAACTGATCGTTTAATTATTGGTAGTGATCTCCTGAAACGATTAAGCACCATAATTGATTGCATAAATAATGTAATTTGGTCACAAGTTAAACGGCCTATCAATTATGAAAAATCTGGTATATCTCGCACCCGACATAGCTGTCACGTGGTGGAAGAGAAACCAGATGCTGTGGAGATTCATTTCAGGAATAACTCTGTACCTGAAATCACTATTCTACAAATAGATGATCAGACTCCTTTTAGTGGCTCTGATGGTAATACTTTTAAAATTTCGCCCGGAAAGATAGCGAATATCTCCCTAGATGGCGATATATTAACCATATCACTCCACAAGGGGGATCCTAAAATCCCTAAAGGGGGAGACCATGCTCAATACCTCACAGGAATTGAGAGAGTTAAAGAGGATCTATTTATCCCTATACAAGTGCATGACCTTGGTAAAACCAAGTATGCTAAAATAAACTTAAAACAGGAAGCTAGCTATATAAGCGAAGGTTTATTAGCGCAAATAGCTGAACCTAAAGTGATTAAATATCTTTCTCCCCAAGACCACTGCGTCAACGGCCTGGATGACAGGTCTGAAAGCTATAACATCACAGCTAAGTGCTTATTATCTATCTCTATTGGTAATAAGTCAGTGAAGCACCTGTTTTTAATTTTAAATACTCCCAATAATCAAATATACATTGGCAATGATATCTTACATAGATATGCCATACAAATAGATTTGATTAATTCTTGCCTCTGGAGCAGGTTAAAGGGGGACCCTGAAGTATTTCAGGGTGAAAATGCAGCCCTGAAATCAAACCAGCAATTGCCATATGCTGTGAATATGCAGGTATCTAGCGATGTTATAATTCCTGCTGGGGCTGATAAATTTCTTTTACCCTTACAGGTAAAGAGAGGTCAGAAATTAAAAACTTCTGAAACACTGATTTGCCTCTCCCATAGAATACAAAATCTAGGTGTCACAGTGACTTACACTCCTATGGTGAATATTGGAACTGTTCCAATACATATTATTGTGCATAACATGACCCCACAGGATATAACATTATCCAAGGGAACTACCATAGGATATGCACTGGAATCAAGTTATTACACTTTTGGATTCCAGAATAATGTAATTGGGCTAATACCTGAAGGATACCTAACTGAAGAACAATTAATAGAACAATCCTTTGCATCTATGCCAGAGGGTCTATTTAATGTTCAGTCTATTTATCCCTTCAGCTCAGAGGAAGGCATCTGTAAAATTGAAGAAGCCTCTCTAGTGTTTGATCAGCCAATCAAACTGCAAGATTACCCCAATACCCAGAATCATGGGAGCAATGTAAATTATAATCAAGGGGATCTCACCTCTAGACTGGAAGAAGCCTATGAAATAGGACAGCCTGAAATATTTCCAGGATTTCAGCAAATAGTCGAAGAGCAAATATCCTTAGCTAATGGCTGTTCCAGCGATGACGAACGCCAACAGCTGCGAGAACTCCTAATGGAATACAAGGATATTTTCGCTAAGGATTCTTATGACTGTGGTACTACAGACTTGCACATTGCAAGAATACAAACAGATCCTAATGCGCCACCTGTATTTGTCAAACAATACAGACTTCCCTTAGCCTCATATGATTCTCTTGCAGAGATCATAAGGAATTTGGAAGAAAGAGGTATTATCAGACAGGTGCACAGCTCTTATAATAATCCTATTCTAGGTGTCCTTAAGCCCAATGGACAATGGCGTTTGTGTGCTGACTTAAGACAGCTAAACAAACGAGTATACATGTCTGGCTGGCCTGTACCATACATTGACCAGTGCCTAGCACAAATGCAAGGATCCAAAATATTCACTGCCATTGATTGTGCACAGGGATATTGGACCATAAAGGTACATGAAGAGGACCAATATAAGCTGGCATTCTCTTTTCAAAAGGTCCAATATGCATTCCAGAGACTTCCATTTGGATACATAAATTCTGGACATGAATTTGCTGTATTCATGCATAAGGCTATGCCTGACGCACTGGAAAGGGGGACCTTATCTTATGTTGATGATGTTTTAATCAAAAGCACAGACTTTGAAAAACACATCACAGAACTTAAACACGTCCTCAGCCAACTTAAAAGGGCAGGTGTCAAATTATCCCTGCAAAAAGCTCAATGGTGCCGCACTCGTGTAAACTTCTTGGGACATGAAGTTACCTCTGACGGATTAAATCCCCAGAAGAAAAAGGTGGAAGCTATAGTGAATTCTAAAAACCCAACTAACTTAAAGGAATTGAGATCATTCCTGGGTATGACAAATTATTCTCGCAAATTCATTGATAATTATGCGGAATTAGCTAAACCACTACTACTTCTTCTAAAGAAGGATGTGAAATGGCACTGGAGTGAGTCTCAAGAGACAGCCATCAGAGAGCTGAAGAGAAAACTCACTCAAGCACCTTGCTTAGCGTACCCTGAAGGTGGTAAACCTTTCTTCTTAGAGACGGGTTACACAGATGTAAGCATGAGTGCTGTGTTATACCAAAAGCATGATAATTTGAACAAAGCCATTGCTTATGCGAGCAAAAATCTATCCCCAGTAGAAATAAAATTTAGCGATTGCGAAAAAGCCCTCTTATCTACTGTATGGGCTCTACAAAATTTCTGCAGCTATATACAGGGCGAGAAAATTATTGTAGAAACGGCCCACCAGCCTTTGCTATATTTACAAAGTGAGAGAATAAGAGATGGGAATCTGTCTAATAGCCGCATAACAGCGTGGACTCTTTCCTTACAAGGCTGGCCCTTAGAAATTCGCTACAAACAGAATAAAAAGAATCCAGTCGCACAAGGGCTTGCTGAGCTCCACGACTGTACTGCTAGAGATCCTGGGGAAGAATTATCAGAAGATGATTTTCTGGAGGAACAATTGCTTTCCCCATATAAAATATACAATGAGGACCATTGTCAAACATTACCTTGGGTGTATGTTGATGGTTGTTCTTACCACGCCACTATTGATAGTGAGCGCAGATTAGTCGCTGGCATTGGTATAACTTGGACAAATGGAGTCTCAAATATATCTGTAGGTTTCAACATTGGACCAAGATCCAGTCAAGTTGCAGAACTAACTGCTGTTTTCAAAACCATTGAAATGGCTATTGAACATGGTATTCATGAATTTGTGATCATAACTGACTCAAATTATGTACGTGACAGTTTTGTTGAATACCTGCCAACTTGGAAAAGAAATGGCATGCAGAAAAGCAATAACAAACCAGTCAAGCATGGCAAGTTGTTCTGCGAGATTGATAATCTGGTGGTATCCAATGATTTAACCATACACTGGAAAAAGACCAAGGGTCATTCCAGAGTTCTAGGTCCTGATAAGGAAGGCAATGACCTTGCGGATTCATTAGCCAAACAAGGAGCCATAACTGGAGAACTCCTTAATATTGACCACTTAATGGGTGCAATTCAAGTAGAAGCCATTACCAGAAACCAGGCAAAACAACAGAGTGAGCCTAATTTGGTACAATGGAGTCAGGATTCTCCTAGTGAGGACCTGATCACTAGTCAAAAAGAAGACCCCATTGTAGGCATCTTCTATAAACACATAGAAGATCCTGAAAGCAACCCCATCTCAAAAGATGATTGCACTGGCAAAGAAGATCTTAGAATCTTAATAAAATCTAAATCACAATTCAAGTTACAGGATGGTTTGTTAATTAGAACCTCCAAAACTGCTTAAGATCAGCAAATATATGTGGTTTTCACACAATTATGTCTACGGACTACTTTCCCATACAGATTAATATTTCACATCTGTATATTTCTTCTTGACTGTATTTAAAATACCAATTATATGTGTACTTACTAGGTGCCTGAAATGAAAGAAATAATGTTGTTAAAAATGTTCATTTGAGTATTTCCTTATATTCATATAAAAACACAGCAGATTACACATTGTTATATAGTATTTAAATTATGGAGGCTGTATTTAAAAATGAACCCAAAAGTTACAATGCAACATGTGTTTTTGATGGTCAGCACAAATGTTGATTCAATACACAGCAGGGACAATTTAAACATAGGTGACACTTTAGTCATTTCTTTAGCTAACACTCTTCATTACTAATCTCATTAGACCTGAAAAGAAATACAGTTATTTCTCAGACATTGTGTCTGTATATCACTGCATGGGGTCATACATCTGATAATCTTTGTTTTTAGATGTCCTGTTAATCAGGAAAGAGAATCTCACCCAGTCAAAGCCATTTGGCAGAGAGGACTGCAATCTACATGGATAGATTACGAGTTGTGCATTAAGGTAAAAAAGCAGCGTTAACAGGTCCTAATGCTGCTTTTTCACTACCGCTGGTATTACGAGTCTTGCAGGTTTAGGGGAACCGCACACTTCTTTGGCCTTACCGCAAAACGACTTCGTAAACCCTTTTTTCTATGGGACTTCCATAGCGCCGGTATTACGAGTCTGTCCTGGGAGGCCAAAAAGTGAGCGGTACACCCTCTACCTCCAAGATTCCTAACGCATTCTAAAGTCAGTAGTTATGAGCTTTACACTACAACGCCGTAGCATAAAACTCATAACTAAAGTGCTAAAAAGTACACTAACACCCATAAACTACCTATTAACCCCTAAACCAAGGCCCTCCCGCATCGCAAACACTATAATAAAATTTTTAACCCCTAATCTGCCGCTCCGTACATCGCCACCACTATAATAAACATATTAATCCCTAGACCGCCGCACTCCTGCCTCGCACTAGTTAAATATTATTAACCCCTAATCTGCTGCCCCTAACATAGCCACCATCTAAATTATACTTATTAACCCCTAATCTGCCGTCCCCAACGTCGCCGCCACTATATTAAATTTATTAACTCCTAAACCTAAGTCTAACCCTAGCCCTAACCCTAACACCCCCTAATTTAAATATAATTAAAATACATCTAAATAAAATTACTATCATTAACTAAATTATTCCTATTTAAAACTAAATACTTACCTATAAAATAAACCCTAAGCTAGCTACAAAATAACTAATAATTACATTGTAGCTTAAGGTTTATTTTTATTTTACAGGCAAGTTTGTATTTTTTTTAACTAGGTAGAATAGTTACTAAATAGTTATTAACTATTTAATAACTACCTAGCTAAAATAAATACAAATTGACCTGTAAAATTAAACCTAACCTAAGTTACACTAACACCTAACACTACACTACAATTAAACTAAATTAAATACAATTAAATAAATTAAATTAGCCAAATCACAAAAAAACAAATTACAGATATTTAAACTAATTACACCTAATCTAAGAGACCTATCAAAATAAAAAAGCCCCCCCCCCCAAAATAAAAAAAAAAATAGCCTAAACTTAAAAGGGCCTTTTGCTGGGCATTGCCCCAAAATAATCAGCTCTTTTACCTGTAAAAATAAATACAAACACCCCCCCAACAGTAAAACCCACCACCCACACAACCAACCCCCCAAATAAAATACTAACTATAAAAACCTAAGCTCCCCATTGCCCTGAAAAGGGCATTTGGATGGGCATTGCCCTTAAAAGGGCATTTAGCTCTTTTGCAGGCCCAAAGCCCTAACCTAAAAAATAAACCCACCCAATAGACCCTTAAAAAAATCCTAACACTAACTCCCGAAGATTCACTTACTGGGAGAAGTCTTCATCCAAGCGGCAAGATGTTCTCAACAAAGCCGGCAGAAGTGGTCCTCCAGATGGGCAGAAGTATTCATCCAGACGGCATCTTCTATCTTCATCCTTCCGACACGGAGCAGCTCAATCTTCAAGACATCCGGCGTGGAGCATCCTCTTCAAACAATGTCTTCTTCTGAATAAATATCTCTTTAAGTGACGTCATCTAAGATGGTGTCCCTTAGATTCCGATTGGCTGATAGAATTCTATCAGCCAATCGGAATTAAGGTAGAAAAAATCCTATTGGCTGATTGGATCAGCCAATAGGATTGAGCTTGCATTCCATTGGCTGATTGGAACAGCCAATAGAATGCGAGCTCAATCCTATTGGCTGATTTGATTAGCCAATAGGATTGAAGTTCAATCCTATTGGCTGATCCAATCAGCCAATAGGATTTTTTCTACCTTAATTCCGAATGGCTGATAGAATTCTATCAACCAATCGGAATCTAAGGGATGCCATCTTGGATGACGTCACTTAAAGAGATATTCATTACGAAGAAGCCGTCGGAAGAAGAGGATGCTCCGCGTCGGATGTCTTGAAGATGGACCCGCTCCATGCCGGAAGGATGAAGATAGAAGATGCCGTCTGGATGAAGACTTCTGCCCATCTGGAGGACTACTTCTGCCCATCTGGAGGACCACTTCTGCCCATTTGGAGGACCACTTCTGCCGGCTTCGTTGAGGACATCTTGCCGCTTGGATGAAGACTTCTCCCGGTAAGTGAATCTTAAGGGGTTAGTGTTAGGATTTATTTAAGGGTGTATTGGGTGGGTTTATTTTTTAGGTTAGGGACTTTGGTCCACAATAGAGCTAAATGCCCTTTTAAGGGCAATGCAAATCCAAATGCCCTTTTCAGGGCAACGGGGAGCTTAGGTTATTTTAGTTAGCTTTTTATTTGGGGGGTTGTTTGTGTTAGTGGTGGGTTTTACTGTTGGGGAAGGTGTTTGTATTTTTTTTTACAGGTAAAAGAGCTGATTTCTTTAGGGCAATGTCCCTTTTAAGGGCTATTGATAGTTTAGTTTAGGCTAGGGTTTTTTTTTTTATTTTGTGTGGGCTTTTTTTATTTTGATAGGGCTCTTAGGTTAGGTGTAATTAGTTGAAATATCTGTAATTTGTTTTTTATTTTCTGTAATTTAGAGTTTTTTTTGTGTGTGATTTAGCTAATTTAATTTAATTTATTTAATTGTATTTAATGTAGGTAATTTATTTAATTGTAGTGTAATGATAGGTGTTAGTGTAACTTAGGTTAGGTGTTATTTTACAGGTAAATTTGTATTTATTTTAGCTATGCAGTTATTAAATAGTTAATGACTATTTAGTAACTATTCTACCTAGTTAAAATAAATACAAACTTGCCTGTAAAATAAAAATAAACCCTAAGCTAGATACAATGTAACTATTAGTTATATTGTAGCTATCCTAGGGTTTATTTTACAGGTAAGTATTCAGTTTTAAATAGGAAAAATGTAGTTAATGATAGTAATAATTATTTAGATTTATTTAAATTATATTTAAGTTAGGGGGTATCAGAGTTAGGGTTAGACTTAGGTTTAGGGGTTAATAAATTTAATATAGTGGCGGTGATGTTGGGGGTGGCAGATTAGGGGTTAATAAGTGTAAGTAGGTTGCGGCGACATTGGGGCGGCAGATTAGGGGTTAATAAATACAATGTAGGTGTCGGCGATGTTGGGGGCAGCAGATTAGGGGTAAATAAGCATAATGTAGGTGGCGGCGGTGTCCGGAGCGGCAGATTAGGGGTTAATAAGTGTAAGATTAGGGGTGTTTAGACTCGGGGTTTATGTTAGGGTGTTATGTGTAAACGTAAAATGTGTTTCCCCATAGGAATAAATGGGGCTGCATTACTGAGTTTTACGCTGCTTTTTGGCAGGTGTTAGACTTTTTCTCAGCCGGCTCTCCCCATTGATGTCTATGGGGAAATCGTGCACGAGCACGTACGACCAGCTCACCGCTGACTTAAGCAGCGCTGGTATTGGAGTGTGGTAAGAAGCACAATTTTGCTCAACGCTCATTTCTTGTCTTTTAACGCTGGGTTTGTAAAAACCCGTAATACCAGTGCTACAGGGAAATGAGCGGAAAAACTGCTTGTTAGCACCGCACAGCTTCTAACGCAAAACTCGTAATCTGGCTGACAGTAAATAGAAGTGATGCAAAAAGTCTCATATATAATTAATCCTGTGGTCCCATCATAAATCTATGTGTAGATAAATATACATACAAATATACAGTATATATATATATTATTTAATAATACTCAGATACCCCGACACTCCACTAGGGCTGTCACTTCCTTTTGGGCCTTTAAAAATGATGCTTCTATGAAACAGATTTGCAAGGCGGCCACTTGGCCATCATTGCATACTTTTCCAAAATGTTATGTTTTTGGCCTAAGCTGAGGCTTCTTTTGGGAAGAAAGTTTTTCAAGTGGTGGTGCCTTCTGTTTAGGGTTGCCTGTCTTGTGTATCCCTCCCTTCCATTCTGTGGACTCTAGCTTTGGTATTGGTTCCCACTAGTAATTGAATGGATTTGTGGACTCTCCAGGCTATTGGAAAGAAAACATACGGCCAAATTACAAGTTTTGCATTAGGTGCTGTGCGGTGCTAACGAGCAGTTTTTTCTCACCGCTCACTTACCTGCAGCGCTGGTATTACGGGTTTTTACAAACCCGGCGTTAAAAGGCAAGAAGTGAGCGTAGAGCAAAATTGTGCTCCTTACCGCACTCCAATACCAGCGCTGCTTAAGTCAGCGGCGAGCTGGTCCTACATGCTCGTGCACGATTTCCCCATAGACATCAATGGGGAGAGCCGACTGAGAAAAAGTCTAACACCTGCAAAAAAGCAGTGTAAAACTCAGTAACGCAGCCCCATTGATTCCTATGGGGAAACACATTTTATGTTTACACCTAACACCCTAACATGAACCCTGAGTCTAAACACCCCTAATCTTATTACACTTATTAACCCCTAATTTGCCGTCCCCGACATCGCCGACACCTGCATTATACTTATTAACCCCTAATCTGCTGCCCCCATCGCCGATACCTACATTATATTTATTAACCCCTAATCTGCCGCACCCAATGTCGCCGCAACCTACCTACACTTATTAACCTCTAATCTGCCGTCCCCAACATCGCTGCCACTATATTAAATTTATTAACCCCTAAACCTAAGTCTAACCCTAACCCTGACACCCTCTAACTTAAATATAATTTAAATAAATCTAAATAAATATTACTATCATTAACTAAATTATCCCTATTTAAAACTAAATACTTACCTATAAAATAAACCCTAAGTTAGCTGCAATATAACTAATAGGTACATTGTATCTAGATTAGGGTTTATTTTTATTTTACAGGCAAGTTTGTATTTATTTTAACTAGGTAGAATAGTTACTAAATAGTTATTAACTATTTAATAACAACCTAGCTAAAATAAATACAAATTTACCTGTAAAATAATACCTAACCTATGTTACAATAACACCTAACACTACACTATAATTAAATAAATTCCGTACATTAAATACAATTAAATAAATTAAATTAAATTCACTAAATCACAAAACCCCCCCACTAAATTAAAGAAAATAAAAAACAAATTACCGATCTTTAAAATAATTACACCTAATCTAATAGTCCTATCAAAATAAAAAAAGGGCCTTTTGCGGGGCATTGCCCCAAAGAAATCACCTCTTTTTACTGTAAAAAAAAATACAAACACCCCCCCAACAGTAAAACCCACCACCCACACAACCAACCCCCCAAATAAAATACTAACTAAAAAAAAAACCTAAGCTCCCCATTGCCCTTTTAAGGGCATTTGGATGGGCATTGCCCTTAAAAGGGCATTTAGCTCTATTACGGCCCAAAGTCCCTAACCTAAAAAATAAACCCACCCAATACACCCTTAAATAAATCCTAACACTAACCCCAGAAGATTCACTTACCGGGAGAAGTCTTCATCCAAGCGGCAAGATGTCCTCAGCGAAGCCGGGAGAAGTGGTCCTCCAGATGGGCAGAAGTGGTCCTCCAGACGGGCAGAAGTCTTCATCCAGATGGCATCTTCTATCTTCATCCTTCCGGCATGGAGCGGGTTCATCTTCAAGACATCCGACACGGAGCATCCTCTTCAAACGACGGCTTCTTTGTAATTAATATCTCTTTAAGTGACGTCATCTAAGATGGCGTCCCTTAGATTCCAATTGGCTGATAGAATTCTATCAGCCAATCGGAATTAAGGTCGAAAAAATCCTATTGGCTGATTGGATCAGCCAATAGGATTGAACTTCAATCCTATTGGCTGATCAAATCAGCCAGTAGGATTGAGCTCGCATTCTATTGGCTGTTCCAATCAGCCAATGGAATGTGAGCTCAATCCTATTGGCTGATCCAATCAGCCAATAGGATTTTTTCTACCTTAATTTCGATTGGCTGATAGAATTCTATCAGCCAATCGGAATCTAAGGGACGCCATCTTGGATGACGTCACTTAAAGAGATATTGATTACGAAGAAGCCACCGTTTGAAGAGTATGCTCCGCGTCGGATGTCTTGAAGATGGACCCGCTTTGCGCCGGAAGGATGAAGATAGAAGATGCCCTCTGGATGAAGACTTCTGCCCATCTGGAGGACCACTTCTGCCGGCTTCGTTGAGGACATCTTGACGCTTGGATGAAGACTTCTCCCGGTAAGTGAATCTTCAGGGTTAGTGTTAGAATTTATTTAAGGGTGTAGTGGGTGGGTTTATTTTTTAGGTTAGGGACTTTGGGCTGCAATAGAGCTAAATGCCCTTTTAAGGACAATGCCCATCCAAATGCCCTTTACAGTGCAATGGGGAGCTTAAGTTTTTTAGTTAGTATTTTATTTGGGGGGTTAGTTGTGTGGGTAGTGGGTTTTACTGTTGAGGGGGTGTTTGTATTTTTTTTTTTACAGGAAAAAGAGCTGATTTCTTTGGGGCAATGCCCCTCAAAAGGCCCTTTGAAGGGCTATTGATAGTTTAGTTTAGGCTAAGGTTTTTTTTTATTTGGGTGGGCTTTTTTTATTTTGATAGGGCTATTAGATTAGGTGTAATTAGTTTAAAGATCTGTAATTTGTTTTTTATTTTCTTTAATTTAGTGGGGGGTTTTCTTTTTTGATTTAGCTAATTTAATTTAATGTATTTAATTGTATTTAATGTAGGTAATTTATTTAATTGTAGTGTAGTGTTAGGTGTTATTGTAACATAGGTTAGATTTTATTTTACAGGTAAATTTGTATTTATTTTAGCTAGGTAGTTATTAAATAGTTAACAACTATTTAGTAACTATTCTACCTAGTTAAAATAAATACAAAATTGCCTGTAAAATAAAAATAAACCCTAAGCTAGCTACAATGTAACTATTAGTTATATTGTAGCTAGCTTAGGGTTTATTTTATAGGTAAGTATTTAGTTTTAAATAGGAATAATTTAGTTAATGATAGTAATTTTTATTTAGATTTATTTAAATTAAATTTAAGTTAGGGGTGTTAGGGTTAGACTTAGGTTTAGGGGTTAATAACTTTAATATAATGGCGGCGACGTTGGGGGTGGCAGATTAGGGGTTAAGAAGTGTAGGTAGGTTGCAGCGACATTCGGGGTGGCAGATTAGGGGTTAATAAATATAATGTTTGTGTCAGTGATGTTGGGGGCAGCAGATTAGGGGTTCATAAGTATAATGTAGGTGGCGGCGGTATCCGGAGCGGCAGATTAGGGGTTAATAATATAATGTAGGTGTCGGCAATGTCGGGGGCGGCAGATTAGGGGTTAATAAGTGTAAGATTAGGGGTGTTTAGACTCAGGGTTCATGTTAGGGTGTTAGTTGTAGACATACATGTATTTTCCCCATAGGAATCAATGGGGCTGTGTTAGGAGCTGGACGCTGCTTTTTTGCAGGTGTTAGGATTTTTTTCAGCCGGCTCTCCCCCATTGATTCCTATGGGAAAATCGTGCACAAGCACGTTCAGCCAGCTCACCACTAACGTAAGCAGCGCTGGTATTGAGGTGAGATGTGGAGCAAAATTTTGCTCTACGATCACTTTTTTGCGGTTAACGCCGGGTTTGGAAAAACCCGTAATACCAGCGCTGTCTGTAAGTGAGCGGTGAGCATAAACTGCTCGTTAGCACCGCACAGCTTCTAACGCCAAACTCGTAATCTAGCCGTTAGGGTTTATTTTATAGGTATTTAGTTTTAAATAATTTAGTTAATGATAGTAATTTTATTTATATTTATTTAAATTATATTTAAGTTAGGGGGTGTTAGGGTTAGGGTTAGAGTTAGGTTTAGGGGTTTATAAATTCAATTTAGTGGCAGCGATGTTGGGGGCAGCAGATTAGGGGTTAATAAGTATAATGTAGGTGGCGGCGATGTTAGGGGCGGCAGATTAGGGGTTAATAATATTTCATTAGTGTTTGCGAGGCGGGAGTGCGGCGGTTTAGGGGTAATATGTTTATTCTAATGGTGGCGATGTCCGGAGCGGCAGATTAGTGGTTAAAAATTGTATTATAGTGTTTGCAATGTGGGAGGGCCTCGGTTTAGGGGTTAATAGGTAGTTTATGGGTGCTAGTGCACTTTTTAGCACTTTAGTTATGAGTTTTATGCTACAGCGCTGTAGTGTAAAACTCATAACTACTGACTTTAGAATGCGTTACGGATCTTGTCGGTAGAAGCTCTGCCGCTAACTTTTTGGCCTCCCAACTTTTTGGCCCTCCCATCAGCACTATGGAGGTCCCATAGAAAAAGGGTTTACAAAGTTTACGTAAGTCGTTTTGCGGTTAGGCCAAAAAAGTTTGCAGTGCCCCTAAACCTGCAAGACTCGTAATAGCAGCGGTAGTGAAAAAGCAGTGTTAGGACCTGTTCCAGCAAGGTGTTGAATTCCCACTAGTAATTGAATGGATTTGTGGACTCTCCATGCCAGGAAAGAAAAGAATTTATCAGGTAAGTTTAAATTATGTTTTACATATGTTTTAACCACTTTGGATCATGCTTATGTGTTGCGTGTGCAGTTTGCTGTTGGATACTTTCTTTTCTATAACAACAGAGTGTTTTTTTCTTAAAAAAATCAGAAACTACAGTCTAACCTCTTTTTTGTGATTTCTCAAATTTAAAGAAATGAGGCCCTCACCTTTTTGTTCTCCTATCCTATAATTGTCAGCCACCTGGCCTTGTGGGTAATTGCCACTTCATCCCTGCCTCAGTACTTCTATTGGCCTTTGTGTGTGTGACGGCAGGGATACCACTTCTCCTGGCACCGCTTTCTATGGTCCATTGAGTCTAATGCATGGCCTCTGGTCTATGTATGGCCTCTGGTCTATTAGCTTTGCTTGCCCCTGGACCTCTGGCCCCCAATGCTCCCAGCGTCCTACATCTAGTCTTCAGAAGTACGGGCCCCAGCACAGGCGTCACTTTGCACAGGAAGTGATTACAGCTTAAAAGCTAACAGTGAGAATCAGAAACACTGTAATAAAGTGTATAGCTTCAGAATCCCACTGTGAGCTTATCGAGATGTATCTTAGCTTCTTCCAGGGGTGAAACTACAGGGGGTGCAGAGGTCGCAATTGCAACTGGGCCGACATGGGCTTTATTTTTTTTTTACAATAAAAAACGTTGACCTGCCACTGCCTGCACTGATATCATGTGAGTGTGACATGATGCTTCACTAGTGTCTCTGACTACAGGGGTTAGTGTTTTTGCTTTACCCATTGGTGTTTATGTGTGTGAGTGTGCATGTGTACGTATGTATGTGACTGTGTGTGTATTTATGCATGTATGTGTGTGTGTATGTTTGTGTAACCAGCAAATTACAGACCTTGTTACTACAGCATGGGGGGGGGGTGAGGGGTAAACAGTGTCAGTCTATACAGTACCACTATATACAGTACGGGGGGGCTGGACCATGTCACAGACTACTGTGGTCACTTTATAAAGTACTGGGGTGGGTAGGGTCAGGCCAGCCATCTCAAAGGCAGATTACAGACTGTGTCACTAACTCACTATATACAGTACTGGTGGGTTAAACAGTGTCATTATATACAGTAATAGGGGGTCAGACCATCTCACAGACTGTGGGCACAGGGTACCTTCTTTTGCAGACGTAATCTGATTCACATTTTTTTTCTGTGTTAAATGTAAAAAAAAAAAAAAGATATGTATCAAATTCACTTTTTTGGGGTGGGTGCCTTCTTAGATTCTTGCACGTGGGTCCTGTGGCACTGGTTTCTAGTTACCCCTCTGGCTTTTTCCACAGGTTGAGTTTTAGGCCAAGGATTGGCCTTTGCTTATAATTTGTTCTTTAATATTTTTTTCTTCTTATAAAACCAAGGTCCAAGAAAAGCCTTGTGTACTGTGAAAGGGCTCTTTTGCACCAATGCACTTGAGCTGATATTTTTTTTGCAATTTATATATAGCTCTAATCATCATTGAAATAATATTTAAGTATGTATTGGTGAAGTGCTGGGTATTAGAGAATAAAAGCTATACCTAATACAGCACCTTCATTATATCTAAATTATTCAGCTTGTTTATTGTTGTCATGGTAACTAGTTTATTGTTTAAGGGTTTTGTAAGGGAAAAGGAAATGGAGAGTTTGGCTATAGCTTCCTGTCTTTTTACCTCAGAGACGGGAAATAAAGCAACTTCTTTTCTATTGGCTGTTCAGCTAAATGAGATTCACGTTATCTGGCTGAATAAAGTTATTGTTTCTACTGGTAAGCTTGTATCATAAGTTATTTGCTGGTAGCTGACTTTGTCAGAACCATGGATGAAAGGGCCCCATAATATTGCTTGTTTCAGTGCTTTCTAGATAGAGTTGGTAGAGGCAGATTGTCTTGTTACACCAGATGCCATGTTGTAAAACCTACATTTAGAACTAAAGAAGAGAAAATTTAAATTTTCAGTGTAAGAGGAACAGTAATGTGGTTTTTGAGAGTTAATATTTCAGGGCTGACACGTCACCTGTTTATTTTGATGAACAAACAAACAGCCATATTAAGGCAACTTATTCCTTGGACCCAATTTTACAGCTTGCAGAAAGAGTTGAATTTAAGAAGATGTGAGTATATTCAATTGATATTAAATGCATACCTTACAGATCAATTCAAATGCAGAAGTATTAACAAATAATAAAGAATTCCCCCTGTCTAGCCTGTTCCCACTTACTACTGTTGTACCTAAGGTTAATGTCAAACGACCACTGTAACTGGTGATAGAGGGGAGTGAGAGAACTACCCAGCTATAGAAAATCCAGAAAAGTATAACAAAAAGTGATTTGGAACCTACTGCCCACCACATCTCTGCTATATGGAACAGTGGTCTATAACAGGCAGTAATGAGTTTAAGGTTTTTTTTTGGAAGGGGGGTCCAGGCTAGGAAGCATAGAGTGAAATCATCATACCATCCCTTGCAGGGACAAATCTCACTCAATTTTCTAAACAAAGGTGCTTAACCTGGCAGTCCTGTGAGTTCTGACTCCCATAGTATGTAACAAAGTTCTCTGTAATAAAGAATCTCACAGGGGAGAGTGAACTTAACAGGAAACACCTGTAAATTATCACAATTTTTATTCTGAAGCAAATATGAATCAAGTTACAGACCTGTCTGTCTATCAGTGTAATACGTGCATTGCATATTTTGAAAGCAAGCATGCCATTTTTTTATTTGGCAAGAAAGCCAAAATGCTTAGAATGTTTTATGAGACCTGTAAGAGAACATTGGACATGACTAAGGTACCCTCCTGTTCAACCAACTTGACAAGGCTACAGAACATTTATTTGTATTAGAAAAATAAAGTACTCATTGATTTTTATATTGTCTGGTAACATCTCATTTGTACATTGAATTTAATTGTTTACTTTAATTACAATTGTATTTCTTTGTACTATGAATACAATTAGACTGCATATTTTACATAATGAAATGTAAGGAACATTAATTTTGTTAGATACATAGCTCTCAGAGTAAAAATGTTGCTTTCCAGATTCCTTTTAAGGACCTCATGGCACTGATGGATCTTTCTAGATGCCAAATGTCTGCAAATCCTCAACTGTACACATGTACGCAAATGACACGTTAATCTATGTAAGCAAATCAGATCTATCGCAGCTTGAGGCGGTGCTCCAAGACCAGTTCACAGAGGTAGAAAAGTGGATCTCAAAAAACAAACTCTTCCTAAACACTGACAAAACTGTCACAATGATCTTTGGAATGGGACCTAAATTACACAAACTACAAAATTCCCATCTACGCATCAAAATAATATCAAATTGCACACTGACTCAAATACTTGGGTATGTTGTTAGACCCAATCTATCTTTTGGCCTCCACATAGAAAAACTTGCATCTAAACTCTATCCAAAACTAGGTGCCCTGTACAGAAACAAATCCTGCCTCAGCCCTACAGTAAAGGAAAAGATTGTACAGCAAATGCTGATGCCAATCATTGATTATGGGGGTGTAGTATATGCACCTGCACTGCAATCTCACCTTAATAAACGTAATACATTGTATAACTCGTTCTGCCGCTTTGTGGTACAATGTAACTACAGGACCCACCATTGTGACATGCTAAAAGAACTAAACTGGCTGTTGCTGGAATCCAGATGCACCCACCATCTTTCCAGCCTTGTGTTAAAGAGCTTTTCTGGGAAGCTCCCACCCTACCTGAGCAGAATGCTCTCCCCGGCTGTTCCCACCTCCTATAACCTCTGATCCAGTACGAGCACATTATTTAGTTTGCCTCAATACAAAAAGAAAGCAGCTTGATCCTCCTTTTCCTACAGAGCGCCACAATTATGGAATAACCCCTGCACACTTTCAAACCTTCCCCAAGCCTAAAATCCTTTAAGAGATCCCTCTCATATCTCAAAACAGAATGCACCTGTCATTGTTGATTATATATTTCATGCCTGTTCTATGTTAAATTTTGCATATATTATGTATTAATATTCGGCCAGATGACGAGTTTTGCGTTAGGAGCTGTGCGGTGCTAACGTGCAGTTTTTTATCACCGCTCAATTTTCTACAGCGCTGGTATTACGGGTTTTTACAAACCTGGCGTTAAAAGGCAAGAAGTGAGCATAGAGCAAAATTTTGCTCCAATACCAGTGCTGCTTAAGTGAGCGGTGAGCTGGTTGTACGTGCTCGTGCACGATTTCCCCATAGACATCAATGGGGAGAGCCGGCTGAGAAAAAGTCTAACACCTGCAAAAAAGCAGCGTTAAACTCAGTAACACAGCCCCATTGATTCCCATGGGGAAACTAAAGTTATGTTTACACCTAACACCCTAACATGAACCCCGAGTCTAAACACCCCTAATTGTACACTTATTAACCCCTAATCTGCTGCCCCCGACATTGCTGCCACCTACATTATATTTATTAACCCCTACTCTGCCGCTCCGGACATCGCCGCCACCTACATTATATTTATTAACCCCTAATCTGCTGCCCCCAACATTGCCGACACCTACATTATATTTATTAACCCCTATTCTGCCGCCCCCAATGTCGCTGCAACCTACCTACACTTATTAACCCCTAATCTGCCGCCCCTAATGTCGCAGCCACTATATTAAATGTATTAACCCCTAAACCTAAGTCTAACCCTAACCCTAACACCCCCTAATTGAAATATAATTAAAATAAATCTAAATAAAATTTCTATCATTAACTAAATTATTCCTATTTAAAACTAAATACTTACCTATAAAATAAACCCTAAGCTGGCTACAATATAACTAATAGTTACATTGTAGCTAGTTTAGGATTTATTTTTATTTTACAGGCAAGTTTGTATTTATTGTAGCTAGGTAGAATAGTTACTAAATAGTTATTAACTATTTAATAACTACCTAGCTAAAATAAATACAAATTGACCTGTAAAATAAAACCTAAGTTACACTAACACCTAACACTACACTACAATTAAATAAATTAACTAAATTAAATACCATTAAATAAATTAACTAAATTAAATACAATTAAATAAATTAAATTAGCTAAATCACAAAAAAAACTAAACACTAAATTACAGAAAATAAAAATCAAATTACAAGATCTTTAATCTAATTACACCTAATCTAATAGCCCTATCAAAATAAAAAAGCCCCCACAAAATAAAAATAACCCCTAGCCTAAACTAAACTACCAATAGCCCTGAAAAGGGCCTTTTGCGGGGCATTGCCCCAAAGTAATCAGCTCTTTTACCTGAAAAAAAATACAAACAACCCCCCAACAGTAAAACTGACCACCCACACAACCGACCCCCCAAATAAAATACTAACTAAAAAAACCTAAGCTCCCCAATGTCCTGAAAAGGGCATTTGGATGGGCATTGCTCTTAAAAGGGCATTTAGCTCTTTTGCAGGACCAAACCCTAATCTAAAAATAAACCTACTCAATACACCCTTAAAAAATCCTAACACTAACCTCCGAAGATTCACTTACCGGGAGAAGTCTTCATCCAAGCGGCAAGATGTCCTCAACGAAGCCGGCAGAAGTGGTACTCCAGACGGGCAGAAGTGGTCCTCCAGATGTGCAGAAGTCTTTATCCAGACAGCATCTTCTATCTTCATCCTTCCGACGCGGAGCGGCTCCATCTTCAAGACATCCGGCACGGAGCATCCTCTTCAAATGACGTCTTCTTCCGAATGAATATCTCTTTAAGTGACGTCATCTAAGATGGCATCCCTTAGGTTCCGATTGGCTGATAGAATTCTATCAGCCAATCGGAATTAAGGTAGAAAAAATCCTATTGGCTAATTGGATCAGCCAATAGGATTGAACTTCAATCCTATTGGCTGATCCAATCAGTCAATAGGATTGAGCTTGCATTCTATTGGCTGATTGGAACAGCCAATAGAATGCCAGCTCAATCCTATTGGCTGATTGCCTCAGCCAATAGGATTTTTTCTACCTTAATTCCGATTGACTGATAGAATTCTCTCAGCCAATCAGAATCTAAGGGACGCCAACTTGGATGACGTCACTTAAAGAGATATTCATAAGGAAGAAGACGTCGTTTGAAGAGGATGCTCGGCGCCGGTTGTCTTGAAGATGGAGCCGCTCTGCGTCGGAAGGATGAAGATTGAAGATGCCGTCTGGATGAAACTTCTGCCCGTCTGGAGGACCACTTCTGCCCGTCTGGAGGACCACTTCTGCCGGCTTAGTTGAGGACATCTTGCCGCTTGGACGAAGACTTCTCCCGGTAAGTGAATCTTCGGGGGTTAGTGTTAGGATTTTTTTAAGGGTGTATTAGGTGGGTTTATTTTTAGATTAGGGTTTGGGCCTGCAAAAGGGCTAAATGCCCAGGTAAAAGAGCTGATTACTTTGGGGCAATGCCCCGCAAAAGGCCATTTTAAGGGCTATTGATAGTTTAGTTTAGGCTAGGGTTTTTTTTTTGGGGGGGGGGGCTTTTTTTATTTTGATAGGGCTATTAGATTAGGTGTAATTAGTTTAAAGATCTGTAATTTGTTTTTTATTTTGTGTAATTTAGTGTTTTTTTGTGATTTAGCTAATTTAATTTAATTTATTTAATTGTATTTAATTTAGTTAATTTATTTTATTGTAGTGTAGTGTTAGGTGTTAATGTAACTTAGGTTAGGTTTTATTTTACAGGTCAATTTGTATTTATTTTAGCTATGTAGTTATTAAATAGTTAATAACTATTTAATAACTATTCTACCTAGTTAAAATAAATACAAACTTGCATGTAAAATAAAAATAAACCCTAAGCTAGCTACAAAGTAGTTAGCTTAGGGTTTATTTTATAGGTAAGTATTTAGTTTTAAATAGGAATAATTTAGTTAATTATAGTAATTTTCTTTAGATTTATTTAAATTATATTTAAATTAGGGGATGTTAGGGTTAGGTTTAGACTAAGATTTAGGGGTTAATACATTTAATATAGTGGCAGCGACGTTGGGGACGGCAGATTAGGGGTTAATAAGTATAATGTAGGTGGTGGCAATGTTAGAGACGGCAGAATAGGGGTTAATAATATTTAACTAGTGTTTGTGAGGCAGGAGTGCGGCGGTTTAGGGGTTAAAAATTTTATTATAGTGTTTGCGATGCGGGAGGGCCTCGGTTTAGGGGTTAATAGATAGTTTATGGGTGTTAGTGTACTTTTTAGCACTTTAGTTATGAGTTTTTTGCTACGGCGTTGTAGTGTAAAACTCATAACTACTGACTTTAGAATGCGTTACGGATCTTGTCGGTAGAGGCTGTTCAGCTCACTTTTTGGCCTCCCAGGACAGATTCGTAATAACAGCACTATGGAAGTCCCATAGAAAAAAGGGTTTACGAAGTTTACGTAAGTCGTTTTGCGGTAAGGCCAAAGAAGTGTGCGGTGCCCCTAAACCTGCAAGACTTGTAATAGCAGTGGTAGTGAAAAAGCAGCGTTAGGACCTGTTAACGCTTCTTTTTCAATTTAACGCAAAACTCGTAATCTAGCCGATTGTTTTTGTATTTTATTGCACCCTATTGTATCAATACAATGTTTTATGGACCCAGGACATACTTGAAAACTAGAGAAATCTCAATGTATCCTTCCTGGTATAATATTTTATAAATAAATAAAATCTCACCTGAGTGAGACCTCTAGAGAATTGGGTCACTTTGTACTTATGTGATTTGTGTATAATATAATTTGATGAATGCCTACATTCCGTTCACAAAAATATATATGCTTTGTGTGTAGATGTTCCTCTGTTAGTAGAGTTAAAAAAAGAGCCCTTTGGGATTACTAAGATTTCTGCATTGACAATCTTAAAATGTGATCTGATCTATATCTAAGTCATCAATTACAAACAAACAGAATCTGAACTAATACACATGAACATTTTTACTTTCAAATTTGTATTGAATACACTGTGTAAGAATTCACAGTGCAAGCTACAAATATTAAAGGGACAGTCAAGTCAAAAAATAACTTTCATGATTCAAAGAGCGCATGTAATTTTAAACAACTTTCCAATTTACTTTACTCACCAAATTTGCTTTGTTCTCTTGGTATTATTAGTTGAAAGTTAAACCTAGGAGATTCATATGCTAATTTCATAGATCTTGATCTTGACCACTACAGGGCGTTTGTTCATGTGTTTCATATATATAACATTGAGGTCATGCATGTGAATTTACCAAGGAGTGAGCACTGATTGGCTAAAATGCAAGCCTGTCAAAAGAACTGAAATAAGAGGGCAATCTGCAGATGCTTAGATACAAGGTAATTACAGAGATAAAACTTGTATTATTAGAACTGTGTTGGTTATGCAAAACTGTGGAATGGGTAATTAAGGGATTATCTATTTTTGATAACAACAAAAAGTCTGGTGTTGACTGTCCCTTTAAGTGAACCTCTGTGTTAAAGCTATTTGGAGAGCAAAAAAGATGAATCCAGAACGGCTCACTCAAAAAAACATACTTTATTAGTAAAATATGTACCAGTGTGGGCTATTCAACATACAATGCAGTAAAGTTAAAATCACAGAGCAAAACGAGTAGCACACATCCCGGCTAGGACGCATTTCGGGTTTCCCCGTACTCACAGTTACCTGGGCCTGTGCTGATTGGTTCTATTTCAGTGCACTAGTTTTCAGATTCAATTGGGATGTATCAAGGTTTTCCTTACCTGTGATTCAAATGCTGAGCTGAGGTCTTTGTTTCTAAGGAGGTTGTGTATGAACTTTCACTGCTTGTGCCGTAGCTCATTTGTTGTTTGTAAAAGCTATTTGGAGTCAGGTATTTCAATTTATGTGATGAGATAGGAAGTGTGGTTTGCACAGTTCGCCTGCCCTTTAAATGTATGCACACAAAGCCTAGTTACTGACAAATCTGCTTTGATTTTAACAACTTTCACTGGACTTTAGAAGATACATTATAGAGATGCACAAAGCTAAAAAAAGTTACAAAGCATTGCTAAAGACCTAGGTGTTCATCAGTCCACAGTAAAACAAATTGTCTACAAATTGAGAAAATCCAGGACTGTTGCTACTCTCCCTAAGAGTTGGCATCTTGTTAAGATCATTCTAAGAGCACAACAGTCAATCTTGAAAGAGATGAGAAAGAACTTAAGTGTTACAGCAAAAGACCTTCAGAAAACTCTACAAGCTGTGAAACTCTTTAGTCATGTGTCCACTAACAGAAAAACACTGAAGCGCAGTCCCAAAAAAACAAAACAAAAAGGCAGCACATCTCAAGTTTGCCCAGGAACACATGAATGTTCTACACTTCTGGTAAAATGTGCTGTGGACAGATGAGATAAAAGTTCAACTTTTTGGCAAAAATGTACAATGCTATGTGAGGAGGGAAAAGGGCACTGTACACCAAACCCAAAATCTCATTCGATGGGGCCCATTTATCAAGCTCCGAATGGAGCTTGTGGGCCAGTGTTTCTGGCGAGTCTTCAGACCGCTGCTCCATAACCCTGTCCGCCTGCTCTGATGAGGCGGACAGGAATCACCGGAAATCAACCCGATTGAGTACGATCGGGTTGATTCACACCTCCCTGCTGGCGGCCGATTGGCCACGAGTCAGCAGGGGGCGGCATTGCAAAAGCAGCTCTTGTGAGCTGGTGGTGCAATGTTAAATGCGGAGAGCGTATTGCTCTCCGCATTCAGCAAGGTCTTGCGGACCTGATCCACACTGTTGGATCAGGTCCGCAAGACCTTTAATAAATAGGCCCCCAACTGTGAAGTATGGTAAAGAGAGCATCCTAGTTTTGGGCTGCTTGGTTGCCTCAGGGCCTGGGCACCTTTTAGTCATTGAGGAAACAAGTGTATCAAGACATTTTACAGGATAATGTCAGGGCAGCAGTCCATGACCTTAAGCGTCAGAGAGTTTGGGTGATGCTACAAGACAATGAACCAAAGCATACAAGTAAATCAACTAAAGAATGGCTGAAAAAGAAGAAGATTTGTGTGTTTAGAATGGCCAAGTCAGATTCCGGAACTAAACCCAATTGTGATACTGTGGCATGACCTAAAATGGGCTGTGCAATCAAGGCAGCAACCCATATATACTGATAAACTGAAAAAGATTTGTATGGAAAAAATAACCAAAAGTCATCCTCAGCATTGTGCAAGTCTTAAAAGCAGGTTCAGGAATAGTTTGGTGGAAGTTGTTGCTGCCAAGGAGGATCTATAAGTGCTGAAATTCAACGGTTCACTTACTTTTACCAGCCTGCACTGTGATTGATCAATGAGTGTCTTCAATTAAAATGAAAAAGTACAACTGTTTGTGTGTTACTATTTTATAATAATTATTTCATAATGCGTGTGTCTATAATTGTGACTAATATGAAGATCAGACCAATAATATGAGCAAAAATGCACCACCTTTTGCATTTTCTTTTGTATTTCATTTGATTTTGATTAAAAAAGGTACAAATGTCAATACTAATGGTCCTTTGTAAAGGAGGTTAACAAATCTGTTATCAAAAGTCAGACACAATGTTTTATATATATATATATATATATATATTTTTTTTTTTTTTTTGTAAAGAGCAATATTTTTGTTTGTTATTTGGGGGAAAAAAACTTTTATATGCCTTTTATTTGGTGTGCAACAATACTAAAATAGATTTAATACGTGATACATAAGAATGATATTAGGGGGCCGATTTATCTAAGTGTCAACTGATAATGCGCTTAAATTCCGCGTCATATTCGACGCAAATCTGATCCGCCGTAGTTAACAAAGTGTCAACATCGTCAAATGTTGCAATGTTTGACGTAATATACGCTTCCGCGAGATCAATCCGATGCAGATTGATGCTTGCATCATTCCAGATGTTTTGAATTCACATTCGACTCTATTTGATCCTCTTCCAAATTAATTAAACATTCAACAGGTACGCTCGCTTCTATTCCGCCACAGCATACCTATAGTTTAAACTGCCACCCTTGAGGCTGCGAATGCCATAGAAATCAATGGGAGTCGGAAAACACAGAAAGGTTATGCTCAATGCTACAAGAGAATGATGCATATTACATAATAAAAATACTTATGGATTATGGATTATGTTACATCTTTGTCTCTCATTACAAAGCAAGGGGACAATATTGCTTCAAATTTGGTGCACTAGTAGATATAGGGATAAAAATGAAATAAATACATAACATAATATAGTTAACTTCCTTTGGTTAAATCTATTTGCACTATGTTTCACGCATGTCCCACTCTCCACTTTGCATCACATTTGATGCAACACTTTTCACACCAAATTTGATGCAAACTCATAAACAACCCACAAACTAGTGAAGTTTTCCACCACTTTTGATTGGGATATGCATAATCACATGATTTATTTACATCAGTAAATCTGATTGAAATATACTTTTTATACTACCACTAACAAATCAAATTGCTTGATACTTGTGTCATTGATCACTCATCAGAACTTGTAAGTGCCATTTGTTACATTGTGTATTATACTTTGAAAATATGTATATGTTAAATTAGTATTAAAGTTAAACATTGATGGTGACATTAGGACACACAGTGTAATATTTTAAAAATCGAATGATGTTTGATTCCATATAATCTTTAACTGATAGCTCAAAGGGATAGTCTACCTAACATTAAACTGTCATGAATCTGATACAGCAGAAATTAAAATCACCTCTTTACTGTCATGCTATTTTCAGTGTTCTTCTTCCTTCTCTTGAATTTCATTTTCATTAAGAAAAGGCATGTAATATGCCAGCCCATTGTATAACACCTGTGTAGGGGTGGTATTTAAAACTAGACTGCAATCAGGAGGGGTTACACAGGTGCAGAGAGAAAACTGGCCCAGCTCTTAAAATATCCATTGATTGCACATAAATACATATGACACCCAGATTACGTTATGTTCGCAATTATTCTTGCTCAGAATAATAATATATTTACACTATATACATATAGTGGTATAAATAAACACAGAGATATGAAAGACAACAATGTTTAGAACAAGAAAAGGAATTTAGGGATATGTAAATATGTTTGCAAAAGATTTCTGACATAACACACACATATATATATATATATATATATATATATATATATATATATATATATATATGTATGTGCAAAGCTATATGTACAAATTCTAGCATTAATAATCATTTTAAAAAAGAAAAAAACATGAGATAGGCATTTCATGATTTTTAGAAATACAAATACACATTAATTTATGTGAAAATATCATATATTAGTTTTTTTATAACAAATACATAGAAAATAACTTTCATCGTTCTGTACTTGACGCGCTTGTTTTTGACAGAGTTTTTATTAAATAAGGGAGTCATATGTAGATTCACGGCAGCGATGTCTGGTGAGCGTATTGATGCAAGAGAATGCACAGAGATTGAGGCTTTGATAAATCGGCCCCTAAAACACTTTAAGTCTCAAATAAAATATTACAGATTTATTATTCAATTACAAAATTTATGCTAAAAGCAATAAAATTATATTACAATGTATCTAAAATGTTGCGGCCATATTTTAGGTTAAAGGGACAGTCAACACCAGAATTGTTGTTGTTTAAAAATAAAGATAATACATTTTTTAACCCATTCCCCAGTTTTGCATAACCAATACTGTAATATTAATACACTTTTTACTTCTGTGATTACCTTGTATCTAAGCCTCTGCAAACTGCCCCCTTATTTCAGTTCTTTTGACAGACTAGCATTTTAGCCAATCAATGCTCAATCCTAGGTAACTTCACGTGCATGAGCTCAATGTTATCTATATGAAACGCATGAACTAATGCCCTCTAGTGGTCAAAATGCATTCAGATTTGATTCAGATTAGAGGCAGTCTTTAAGGTCTAAGAAATTAGCATATGAACCTCCTAGGTTAAGCTTTCAACTAAGAATACCAAGAGAACAAAGCAAAACTGGTGATAAAAGTAAATTGGAAAGTTGTTTATAATTACATGCCCTATCTGAATCATAAAAGTTTTTTTTGGATTTGATTGTCCCTTTAATGGAAGAAATTTAAATCATAACATATCTTGGGTTATGATTTAAGTTCTTCAATTAATGGTATCAAGTTATCACAGATATAAATTACATATTTGATACAGAAGACATTGGCCATATCACAGTACCCTAGTAAGAACATTATTATTGGTTACTTATAGTCATGTGGCCAAAAAAATGGCAGACATTTTTTGATACATAATATTAATAAAAGAGAGCGGGCGCTCTTGTAATAGAATTTTAGTTGTTTTAGCATAAATTATTTTCTAATCAAATAATAAATCTGTAATATTTTATTTGAGATAATAGTGTTTAAGCTAGTTTTTAGTGCTCACTTTTAGCATTTTATATTTATCAGGGAACAGGATAAAGGTATTTTGGCATTTAACCTATTTAGAGCAAATATTATTTCTTTTTATTAAATGTTTAACAAAGATAGAAATAACTTAAATTGTCATAAGTAAGACATTCCAACTTGACATAAACACACATAAAAATCACTCCACTACTACTTCTTAACTCAGCGACCACCTCTGAGGTGGTGGACAGCAATCAGCCCGATCAGATACAATAGGGATTATTGACACCCCCTGGATTGGCCGCAAATGTGCAGTGGGCGGCTTTGCACAAGCATTTCACTAGAAATACTTGTGCAATGATAAATACTGACATTTATCGATGTGGGGCGGACATGATGCGCTACAGCAGATTATGTCCTCCCACACTGTCATGAATCGGCCCAAATCTATTTAAAAAAAATGAAAGCATGAGACTGGGTCTCTTCAGCTTTTTTTATTTTTCTGTTTTAGGAATCAAGCTTATACCAATTAACAATCCATTTCTGTCCCATAATTTCCCCCTGTTTTTTTCTAGATTGGCAATTTTAATGAAAAATCATTATACCTCTAAAAAATGTTGGCATCTTAATGATATCATTTATTTAGATTTTGATTGTGCACAGTGGGTTTCATAATATATTTGTTTGTTTTGTTACACATCCCTCAAATATGCATGTGCACTGTATGGCTGAGTACTACTGTATACTGTGTGCATGTGCACTGTATGACTGAGTACTACTGTATGCTGTCTGCATGTGCACTATATGGCTGAGTACTACTGTATGCTGTCTGCATGTGCACTGTATGGCAGAGTACTACTGTGTGCTGTCTACATGTGCACTGTATGCAGAGTACTACTGTGTGCTGTCTACATGTGCACTGTATGGCAGAGTACTACTGTATGCTGTCTGCATGTGCACTGTATGGCTTAGTACTACTTTATACTGTGTGCATGTGCACTGTATGGCTGAGTAATACTGTATGCTGTCTGCATGTGCACTGTATGGACGAGTACTACTGTATACTGTGTGCATGTGCACTGTATGACTGATTACTACTGTTTGCTGTCTGCATGTACACTGTATGGATGATTACTACTATTAAATTATGCTAGCTAACTAACACCTAGATTACAAGTTTTGCGCTATAGAGGGTGCGAAACGAACGCAACAAAAGTTGCATTATTTCACCCTCCAAAGCGCTGCCATTACGAGTTTCTAAAAATCTGCCTTGTGCGTGCGATATGGTAGCGATGAGCTCCATACCGCACAAAATCCAAGGGCTGCTTTGACGTGCTTGTGCACACTTTCCCCATAGACATCAATGGGGAGGTGTTAGAGAAAAAAAACTAACACCTGAAGCGCGGAATGGCGATCCCCATTGATGTCTATGGGGAAAAAAAAGTTACGTTTAAACCTACCACCCTAACATAAACCCCAAGTCTAAACACCCCTAATCTGCTGCCCCCGACATCGCCACACCTAAATAAAGTTATTAACCCCTAATCTGCCGCTCCCGACATTGTTACCACTAACAAAAGCTATTAACTCCTATTCCGCCGCTCCCCGACATCGCCGCCACTATAATAAAGTTATTAACCCCTATTCCCCCGCACCCCAACATCGTCAACACTATAATAAAGCTATTAACCCCTATTCCGACGCTCCCCAACACCACCGCCACTAAATAAAGTTATTAACCCATAAACCTCTGGCCTCCCACATCACCGCCACTAAATAAACCTATTAATCACTAAACCACCTGCCCCCCACATCTAAACTAAATTAAACTATTAACCCCTAAACCAATCACCCCCAAACTTTATATTAAAATTACAATATCCCTGTCTTAAAATAAATAAATAAAAACCTGTGAAATTTAAAAAAAACTAAGTTTAAACTAACAATTAACCTAACATAACTATTATACTAAAATTAAAATAACTACAACTTAAATAAACTAAATTACACATTAAAAAACCTAACACTACTAAAAAATGTAAATTTAAAATTACCAAAAATACTAAATTACAAAAAATAAAAAGACACTAAATTACCAAAAATAACACACACTAAATTACAAAAAATAACAAACAAAATTATCCAAAATAAAAACAATTACACCTAATCTAATAGCCTTTTTAAAATTAAAAATCCTAGCCTACAATGAAACTACCAATAGCCCTTAAAAGAGCCTTTTGAAGGCATTGCCCTAAAGAAATCAGCTCTTTTACCTGAAAAAAAAATACAAAGACCCCACAACAGTAAAACCCACCACCCAACAAACCCCCCAAAATAAGAAACCTAACTCTAACAAAAACCTAAGCTACCCATTGCACTGAAAAGGGCATTTGTATGGGGATTGCTCTTAAAAGGGCATTTAGCTCTTTTGCATTGCCCTTAAAAAGGCATTTAGCTCTTTTAAAAAGCCCAAACCCTAATCTATAAAAAAAAAACACCCCAAAAAAGTTAAAATAAACCTAACACTAACCCCCGACAATCCACTTACAGTTTCTGAAGTCCAGACATCCAGGGGGCGAGAAGTCTTCATCCAGGTGGCGAGGTCTTCTATCTTCATCCCGGCGGCGTCTTCTATCTTCATTCCGGCGGCGCAGAGCGGGTCCATCCTTCAAGACATCCAGCGCGGAGCGTCCTATTCATAAGATCACCGCTGTACACTGAATCTTTAATGCAAGGGAGCCTTTTCAAAATGGCGTCCTTTCATTCCTATTGGCTGATTTGATTTTTGAAATTCAAATCAGCCAATAGAATGTCAGTAGCTCTTATCCTATTGGCTGATTTGAACAGCCAATAGGATTTCAGTAGCTCTCATCCTATTGGCTGATTTGAATTTCAAAAATCAAATCAGCCAATAGGAATGCAAGGGACGCCATTTTTAAAAGGCTCCCTTGCATTGAAGTTTCAGTGTACGGCGGCAAACGTATGAAGAGGACGCTCCGCGCCGGATGTCTTGAAGGATGGACCCGCTCTGCGCCGCCGGGATGAAAATAGAAGACGCCGCCGGGATGAAGATAGAAGATGCTGCTTGGATGAAGATAGAAAACACCGCCTGGATAAATGAAGACCTCGCCGGCTGGATGAAGACTTCTCGCCACCTGGACCACCTAGATGTCCAGACCTCAGAAACTGTAAGTGGATCGTCGGGGTTAGTGTTAGTTTTTTTTTTAGTTTTTTTGGGTGTTTTTTTTTTTTAGATTAGGGTTTTGGCTCTTTTTTAAAAGAGCTAAATGCCCTTTTAAGGGCAATGCGAAAGAGCTAAATGCCCATTTAAGGGCAATGCCCATACAAATGCCCTTTTCAGGGCAATGGGTAGCTTAGGTTTTTGTTAGAGTTAGGTTTTTTATTTTGGGGGGTTGGTTGGGTGGTGGGTTTTACTGTTGTGGGGTCTTTGTATTTTTTTCAGGTAAAAGAGCTGATTTATTTAGGGCAATGCCCTACAAAAGGCCATTTTAAGGGCTATTGATAGTTTATTGTAGGCTAGGGTTTTTTTTATTTTGGGAGGCTTTTTTATTTTTATAGGGCTATTAGAATAGGTGTAATTGTTTTTATTTTGGATAATTTTGTTTGTTATTTTTTGTAATATAGTGTTTGTTATTTTTTGTAATTTAGTATTTTTTATTTTTTTGTAATTTTAGATTTAAATTTTTTAGTAGTGTTAGTATTTTTTAATGTGTAATTTAGTTTATTTAATTGGTAGTTTTTTTAATTTTAGTATAATAGTTGTTAGGTTAATTGTTAGTTTAAACAGGTTTTTTTAACTTCACAGGTAGGTTTTTATTTATTTTAAGATAGGGATATTGTAATTTTAATTTAAAGTTAGGGGGTTGTTAGGTTTAGGGGTTAATAGTTTAATTACTTTTTTTGCGATGTGGGGGGGCTAGCGGTTTAGGGGTTATTAGGTTTATTTAGTGGCTGTGATGTGGGAGGCCAGAGGTTTAGGGGTTAATAACTTTATTTAGTGGTGGCGATGTCAGGAGCGGCAGATTGGGGGTTAATAACTTTAATATAGTGTTTGCGATGCGGGAGGGCCTCGGTTTAGGGGTTAATAGGTAGTTTATGGTTGTTAGTATTCTTTGTAACATTTTAGTTATAAATTTGGTGTAACAGTTTTGTTGCGCAAAACTCATAACTACTTGTCTCAGATAGCGGAACGGATCGTGTCGGTATAGGCTGAAATGCAAGCATTTTAGCCTCACCGCACAACCTGTAATACCGGGTTTATGGAAATCCAAAGCAAAAACGTTATTTTTTGGAGTGCGGGATTGAAGTTGCGTTAGAGGCTAAAATGCTTGCAGTACAGCTATGTCAACAAAACTCGTAATGGCTGCATTACATTTTTTACGCTGAAATGGCCATTTTTTTCAGCGTTAAAATTGTAATGCAAAACTCGTAATCTAGGTGAGAATTAATTAATTAATAAAACCTAAATAAAAGTTATGTTAATAAAAAAAAATACACATTGTCATTTTATTTAATTGAATATTTATTTTATTATATAATATTTAAGCGCTGCCCAGGTGCAGATCGTGTAAAAAAATTTTTTGCTCACAACAGTAGCTGGTCCGCACAGCTGTAAAAAAATTAGAGGGAACATTGGTCACAACATTATGATTCAACATCTGAAAGTATCATGGTTTTGAATTTAAAGTGTCAGTAAACTTTAAAAATAATGTTATATAATTCTGCACATAGTGCAGAATTATATAAGATTATATTAGCCAAACATTTATAAAACGTAATTTCCCCTATTAATTTAAAAAAAAAACGCTGTTTCACAGACCAGCTCTCTGCTCTCTGTTGAGCGGGTCTGTTATATTTACTCAGCGCATCGGGACAGGAGCGAGCTGCACTTAGTCTTATGGCGCGGTCAGGCCGGGCTGTGACTATACAGCTGGCCCGATGCGCTGAGTAAATATAACAGACCCGCTCAGCAGAGAGCAGAGAGCGGGTCTGTGAAACAGCGTTTTTTTTTAAAAAAAATTAATAGGGGAAATTATTTTTTATAAATGTTTGGCTAATATAATGTTATATAATTCTGCACTATGTGCAGAATTATATAACATTATTTTTAAGGTTTACTGTCCCTTTAAGCTTATTGACTGAAAATTGTTTTTGGACGAATGATCCAAAAAAAATTTTTTTTTATTATTCTGAGTTTTTTGTTGTCAGTGGAAAAACAAATGGGACTCTCAATGATTAGTTAAATTGCCACTTGTTGTTCATTTGCAAAGGAAAACTAAGAATAATGAAAAAATATTAATTTTGATCATTCATCTAAACATTAAGAAACATTTTACCGAATAGCACCATACAGATATAGACCAGTATCTAGAAAATAATTCATTTTCAAAATATGTAAAGTGTTATAGCATTTGGTTAAAAAGCTCTAATAGAGTTAGAGACATCTAATCATTCTGTAATTATTTTTCTTCTGTACTCAGGAACTGCATATATATACTTCTAGTTGCTACAGCCAGCTGAATAAATCATTTCAAATTATTTTCCTGAAAAAGAATTAAAAAAAACATTAGGAAATATGCAGCTAAAGAAAATGTCTATACTATAGTAAATGTAAATATTTATACATTATCATGAATTTCTTTATAACTTAATTGTTATCTTTATAATGTATTAGTAAATTGCTGCCATATCCCTTATCAATGAATTTATAATTTAAGGGATACTAAACTCAAATTTTTTCTTTCATGATTCGATAGAGAATGCAATTTTAAGCAAGTATTTTACTCCTATTATCAATTTCTCTTAGTTCTCTTGGTATCTTTGTTTTAAAAGCAGTAATGAAAGGTTAGGAGCCGCCCCATTTTAGGTTCAGCACCTGGGTACAGTTTGCTGATTGGTGGCTAAATGTAGCGACCAATCAGCAAGCGCTATCCAGTGTACTGAACCAAAAATAAGCTGGCTCCTAAGCTTTCATTCCTTCTTTTTCAAATAAAGATACCAAGAGAATGAAGAAAAAATGATAATAGGAGTAAATTAGAAAGTTGCTTAAAATTGCATGCTCTATCTGAATCATAAGAGAAAAAATGTGGGTATATAATACAGTTCACTTATTTATAGTATTACTGAATCCAGACCTAGATGTAAGATTGTACTATTTAGACTTATACACCATACCATCTAGAACTTTAAGGTTGAATAAGAAAAAAGTTTTAGGGGTTATATTATCTGAGATTGGAGAAAGATTGGTGGATAGAACAAGTTAGAAGAAACAGCTATAAAGTTTATTATAGTGGGATATTATAGTGATGAGGAACATTTAGGAGGGTAGGTTGAGACCTTCTCGGTATAGGTGAGTTTTCAAAGACAGCATAAAATTGGGTGGGCAAAATTCTGAATGAGGTTAGAAAGGGAGCTGGTAATAAGGGGGGTGAAACGGCTTGGGATGATGAGAATGGAAATATATTTGGGAATGAATCTGTTGGAAGCTTTGTAAGCTAATGTATAATGAATTTAATTTGGCATCTCATGGGGATATATTTTATGGAATGACAAAGGTCTAGATTACAAGTGGCGTGCTATAAGCAATATCACTGGACAGCTCTAACATTAGTGCACAACTTGATATTATAAGTCCAAAGTAAATCACATTTACAAGAGAAGGGTTAGCACGACAGATATTTCACTGAACATTGTGACTGCTCTAAATAGTGCTCATATTACAAGCTGAAAGTTGTAGGTTGCGCTAGAGAGAAAGCCAAAACTGCACTAGAATATTTAGCTCAACTTGAGATCTGAAGTAAAGTGTAAGGGTTGAAAATGTTTTTTTTTCACAAAACACATTAAAAAAATATTAAAATAAAGTATTGTACTCATATATACACTTTTTTTAATTGAGCCCTTCCCTGTCAAATATATTGAAATATGATTTTTTTAAACATAACCTGTTCCTGCACCCTGGTTGCTGTTGTGAAGTTTGTGAGAGTGCGGATCCCAGTATATTTATATAGCTTTATAGTTCAAAGTAGGCATGCACTCTCTGGATGGTTTTACAAATGTGCTTTATTGTGCACTAGAAAAACATGCAGTGATGTTTCGGGGATCTCACCCCTTCATCAGACAAGTAACAGTGAGCAATCAAACATTAAATAAGGTGTAAAAGTCTCTCTTTTACAAAGCACTTTTGTAAATCTATCCAGAGAGTGCATGCCTGCTTTGTACTATTATATTTTTGCCTGCACCCTGGTGGCTGACTTGAAGGTGAGAGTGCGCATTCCAGGACTTTACATATAGCTTTATAGGTATATACAGTATATTTAAAAAAAATAATAATAATTTATTTATATAAAAAAATATATTCTAAAAGAAAAATAATATTTTCTTCTAGTTGAAAACATAGGAATTTAAAGTATTTTTAATCCCCCTTCGGCTTTAGCGCAGTTGATCTAGCGCAGAGTTAGCATGCAAGCAATAATTCATACATTTATGGGGAGAGGGAGTTTGCACAGCTGCTGTTTTGTCCTGGTGCTGGGGAAGCACAAACTAGGTCTCACGATAGTACTGAAAAAGGTAAACTGACGCACGTAAATACAGTAGAATAATTACATTGTTTATTATGAACCCAAACTAAGCAGTTATTACAGTACAGTAGAAGAAAGCAGTGATTAAACTATAAACGCATTACTGATCTTTGGGTTTTGGATAGGGCATTAATAGCATGCAACGGCACTGAGAGTCATCATTCAGTGGAACACAGGCCCGACAGCAGATTCCACAGATACTGTATGAAACTTCTCTCTAACTTGTTACCCAGAAAGTCTCCCACCATCCTTAGCAATTCAAATAATTAAACAGTTGGAGTAGGAGGTGTGTATAACGTTATGTTAATAATATTATTTCACTTTGAAAGCATTTTAGCAAAATAACGGCTAGATTTGGAGTTTGGCGGTAGCCATGAAAACCAGCGTTAGAGGCTCCTAACGCTGGTTTTAGGCTACCGCCGGTATTTGGAGTCAGTCAAAAAAGGGTCTAACGCTCACTTTTCAGCCGCGACTTTTCCATACCGCAGATCCCCTTACGTCAATTGCGTATCCTATCTTTTCAATGGGATCTTCCTAACTCCGGTATTTAGAGTCGTGTCTGAAGTGAGCGTTAGAAATCTAACGACCAAACTCCAGACGCAGAAAAAAACCAGTAGTAAAGAGCTTTCTGGGCTAACGCCGTTTCATAAAGCTCTTAACTACTGTGCTCTAAAGTACACTAACACCCATAAACTACCTATGTACCCCTAAACCGAGGTCCCCCCACATCGCCGCCACTCGATTAAATTTTTTTAACCCCTAATCTGCCGACCGCCACCTACGTTATCCTTATGTACCCCTAATCTTCTGCCCCTAACACCGCCGACCCCTGTATTATATTTATTAACCCCTAACCTGCCCCCCTCAACGTCGCCTCCACCTGCCTACACTTATTAACCCCTAATCTGCCGACCGCAAAGAGCCGCCACCTACATTATAGCTATGTACCCCTAATCTGCTGCTCCTAACACCGCCGACCCCTGTATTATATTTATTAACCCCTAACCTGCCCCCCTCAACGTCGCCTCCACCTGCCTACACTTATTAACCCCTAATCTGCCGACCGCAAAGAGCCGCCACCTACATTATAGCTATGTACCCCTAATCTGCTGCTCCTAACACCGCCGACCCCTGTATTATATTTATTAACCCCTAACCTGCCCCCCTCAACGTTGCCTCCACCTGCCTACACTTATTAACCCCTAATCTGCTGACCGCAAAGAGCCGCCACCTACATTATAGCTATGTACCCCTAATCTGCTGCCCCTAACACCGCCGACCCCTATATTATATTTATTAACCCCTAATCTGCCCCCCTCAACGTTGCCTCCACCTACCTACACTTATTAACCCCTAATCTGCCGACCGAATCTCGCCGCTATTCTAATAAATGGATTAACCCCTAAAGCTAAGTCTAACCCTAACACTAACACCCCCCTAAATTAAATATAATTTAAATCTAACGAAATTAATTAACTCTTATTAAATAAATTATTCCTATTTAAAGCTAAATACTTACCTGTAAAATAAATCCTAATATAGCTACAATATAAATTATAATTATATTGTAGCTAGTTTAGGATTAATATTTATTTTACAGGCAACTTTGTATTTATTTTAACCAGGTACAATAGCTATTAAATAGTTAAGAACTATTTAATAGCTAAAATAGTTAAAATAATTACAAATTTACCTGTAAAATAAATCCTAACCTAAGTTACAATTAAACCTAACACTACACTATCAATAAATGAATTAAATACAATATCTACAAATAAATACAATGAAATAAACTAACTAAAGTACAAAAAATAAAAAAGAACTAAGTTACAAAACATAAAAAAATATTTACAAACATCAGAAAAATATTACAACAATTTTAAACTAATTACACCTACTCTAAGCCCCCTAATAAAATAACAAAGACCCCCAAAATAAAAAAAATGCCCTACCCTATTCTAAATTACTAAAGTTCAAAGCTCTTTTACCTTACCAGCCCTGAACAGGGCCCTTTGCGGGGCATGCCCCAAAGAATTCAGCTCTTTTGCCTGTAAAAAAAACACATACAATACCCCCCCCAACATTACAACCCACCACCCACATACCCCTAATCTAACCCAAACCCCCCTTAAATAAACCTAACACTAAGCCCCTGAAGATCTTCCTACCTTGTCTTCACCTCACCGGGTATCACCGATCCGTCCTGGCTCCGATATCTTCATCCAACCCAAGAGGGGGCTAGACATCCATCATCCGACGGCTGAAGAAGTCCAGAAGAGGCTCCAAAGTCTTCATCCTATCCGGGAAGAAGAGTAGATCCGGACCGGCAACCATCTTCTTCCAAGCGGCAACTTCTATCTTCATCCGATGAGGACCGGCTCCATCTTGAAGACCTCCACTGCGGACCCATCTTCTTCCGACGATGACTTCCCGACGAATGACGGTTCCTTTAAGGGACGTAATCCAAGATGGCGTCCCTCGAATTCCGATTGGCTGATAGGATTCTATCAGCCAATCGGAATTAAGGTAGGAAAATTCTGATTGGCTGATGGAATCAGCCAATCAGAATCAAGTTCAATCCGATTGGCCGATCCGATCAGCCAATCAGATTGAGCTCGCATTCTATTGGCTGATCGGAACAGCCAATAGAATGCGAGCTCAATCTGATTGGCTGATCGGATCAGCCAATCGGATTGAACTTGATTCTGATTGGCTGATTCCATCAGCCAATCAGAATTTTCCTACCTTAATTCTGATTGGCTGATAGAATCCTATCAGCCAATCGGAATTCGAGGGACGCCATCTTGGATGACGTCCCTTAAAGGAACCGTCATTCATCGGGAAGTCGTCGTCGGAAGAAGATGGGTCCGCGGTGGAGGTCTTCAAGATGGAGCCGGTCCTCATCGGATGAAGATAGAAGATGCCGCTTGGAAGAAGATGGTTGCCGGTCCGGATCTACTCTTCTTCCCGGATAGGATGAAGACTTTGGAGCCTCTTCTGGACTTCTTCAGCCGTCGGATGATGGATGTCTAGCCCCCTCTTGGGTTGGATGAAGATATCGGAGCCAGGACGGATCGGTGATACCCGGTGAGGTGAAGACAAGGTAGGAAGATCTTCAGGGGCTTAGTGTTAGGTTTATTTAAGGGGGGTTTGGGTTAGATTAGGGGTATGTGGGTGGTGAGTTGTAATGTTGGGGGGGGGGTATTGTATGTGTTTTTTTACAGGCAAAAGAGCTGAATTTCTTGGGGCATGCCCCTCAAAGGGCCCTGTTCAGGGCTGGTAAGGTAAAAGAGCTTTGAACTTTAGTAATTTAGAATAGGGTAGGGCATTTTTTTATTTTGGGGGTCTTTGTTATTTTATTAGGGGGCTTAGAGTAGGTGTAATTAGTTTAAAATTGTTGTAATTTTTTCTAATGTTTGTAAATATTTTTTTATTTTTTGTAACTTAGTTCTTTTTTATTTTTTGTACTTTAGTTAGTTTATTTCATTGTAGTTATTTGTAGGAATTGTATTTAATTTATTTATTGATAGTGTAGTGTTAGGTTTAATTGTAGATAATTGTAGGTATTTTATTTAATTAATTTAATGATAGTATAGTGTTAGGTTTAATTGTAAGTTAGGTTAGGATTTATTTTACAGGTAATTTTGTTATTATTTTAACTAGGTAACTATTAAATAGTTCTTAACTATTTAATAGCTATTGTACCTGGTTAAAATAATTACAAAGTTGCCTGTAAAATAAATATTAATCCTAAAATAGCTACAATGTAATTATTCGTTATATTGTAGCTATATTAGGGTTTATTTTACAGGTAAGTATTTAGCTTTAAATAGGAATAAGTTATTTAATAAGAGTTAATTAATTTTGTTAGATTTAAATTATATTTAACTTAGGGGGGTGTTAGTGTTAGGGTTAGACTTAGCTTTAGGGGTTAATACATTTATTAGAATAGCGGTGAGCTCCGGTCGGCAGATTAGGGGTTAATGTTTGAAGTTAGGTGTCGGCGATGTTAGTGAGGGCAGATTAGGGGTTAATACTATTTATTATAGGGTTAGTGAGGCGGATTAGGGGTTAATAACTTTATTATGATAGCGATGCGGTCCGCTCAGCAGATTAGGGGTTAATAAGTGTAGGTAGCTGGCGGCGACGTTGTTGGGGGCAGATTAGGGGTTAATAAATATAATATAGGGGTCGGCGATGTTAGGGCAGCAGATTAGGGGTACATAGGGATAATGTAAGTAGCGGCGGTTTACGGAGCGGCAGATTAGGGGTTAATAATAATATGCAGGGGTCAGCGATAGCGGGGGCGGCAGATTAGGGGTTAATAAGTGTAAGGTTAGGGGTGTTTAGACTCGGGGTACATGTTAGGGTGTTAGGTGCAGACGTAGGAAGTGTTTCCCCATAGACAACAATGGGGCTGCGTTAGGAGCTGAACGCAGCTTTTTTGCAGGTGTTAGGTTTTTTTTCAGCTCAAACAGCCCCATTGTTTTCTATGGGGGAATCGTGCACGAGCACGTTTTTGAGGCTGGCCGCGTCCGTAAGCAACTCTGGTATCGAGAGTTGCAGTGGCGTTAAATATGCCTGTACGCTCCCTTTTTGGAGCCTAACGCAGCCATTCTGTGGACTCTCAATACCAGAGTTATTTTAAAGGTGCGGCCAGAAAAAAGCCAGCTTTAGCTATGCGGGTCGTTACCGACAAAACTCTAAATCTAGCCGTTAGTTTCTCATAACAAGCAAAAATTCTCATGTTAGCCTAGCACTATCTGACTCTTGGAATGTTACACCCCCTCTTCGCAGATAACAGCATCTGCTATGAAAAAAGAAGGCAGAGTGAAATACAAGTGTAAATTATTTCTTAAAGGCATTTATGTATTCTAAAAGCAAAGTTTTAAAAACAACTGCTAATACATTAACTGATTAATTATTTGTGCATGTAATCATGAAAGTTTTCAATCCCTTACACTCCACCTGTTGATCACAGATCATTACTTTCACTTAGATGTAACATTGGCCCTTCCACCTGTAAGCCCAATATCCACATACCAATATACCCCACGAGGGAGTAAGCAATACTTCATTTTTACTAGATGTGTCAGATTCACATAGAAGAATTAGCTCCAGTCCCTTTAAAAGTTCAGTTTGATGAGTGTGTTCAATGAGTCTGTGTGGTTCTGCATCAGCAGCACATGTAATGTTCATCAGTGAATTAGAGCAATCAGAGTCCCCAATTGGTACATTTCTTACAGTTCTGTTACATTGGACATAAAACAGTCCCTCTCTGGGCCAAAAAAAGTCTAGTAGGCCCTGCAGCAGTAGCTGTGACATTCAGGTCCAGGGTAGCTTTCAAATCTGGACAACATTTGAGCATACATGTTGGTATTGGTCCATGCATCTTGCTGCACTGAAAATTAAGAAACAGCAATTATTCAGTTTTGTAATATTGGTTTGGGTACACATTCTGCTGAAAACAACATTTGAGGAGTTCTATCAACATTTCTGCACTTAGAGTCATTTATTTTCTGGGACCACCTGTAGGCTCTACAGCACACACACACCTTCTCATGACTTGTCTCTAAACCCTTATAGTCCACTGCCATTGGTCCATTCTTGTTTGTCAGTCTGTCAGTTAGTGTTTTATAGGGAGAACTCCCTCCCCCCCCCCACATGTTAGAGGCTTAGAATTAAACAATAGTAATGCCTGAGTGAGAACCTTATACTACCCCTCACAGTATGACTAGGGGTCAGTTTGTGGATCTGATTTTTCAGCAGCCCATTGCACCTTTCAACCAATACAATAGCATGGGTGTAATGTGGTATATGTAACGTCCAAATCACTTTGCATAAATGTACACTTCTTCTCATTGAGTCACTTCCAGAACTAAAACGATGGCTTTCAGTTAAGCATATTGACTGGAAACTCCTTTACCCATCTCCTGGGCTACAAGGTCTTTACTTGAATTGTAGGCTGCAGCTGTCCTATATCTGCCATTATGTAACACAACAGCTGATCTATCTGTAAACCAGGTCCTTTTTCTGCTGTTCTTTATTCAGGTCCTCAAATTTAGGGCCTTTTTTTTTTTACTGAAGAGGGCTCAAGAGTCACTGCAGATATTGTTGGGCTTTCTTGTACTATACGTTCAAAGGTGACTTGTCCAGCCATCTGTTGAGATGCTTGCTTTAGATATCCAGCTGTCACTCCTCTCTCCTGCAAATACCATTTCCACTTCAGAAGGGTTGATTGTTGGGCCATTGCTTTGTGGGTTATCAGTCCATTGTCTCTTACCCAGCCTCCAATAGGTAATTCAGTTTCAGAGTGACTTTACTTGTGCCAGTTAATCAAGCAGTACATGCAGCTAATAGGTGCTTCTCCAGTGGTGTGTAACTTGCTGAAATCCGGTTAACTGCTTGGACCAAAATTCAATCCACATCATCCTTTCCCAGCAGGATGCCTTTGCTCTTAGTACAGGCCTCATGATATCAAATTGTAGGTTCAGGTAACCTCCAACAGCAAAGGATGGTCTTTCTGTAGGGGCACTAGTTATCTATTCTGTTTAATAGCTTTATATGCTGCTTGAAAAGTCCCAGATGTGAAATAAAATATCTTCAAAAGCCCATTGCTCCCACAAAGGATGTGGCTTCTGTAGCATTATTAGGAGTAGGGATTGCAGTTACAGTCTCTGATTTTCTCTTGGAAGAGTTTGTGAGTAGGCCCAAGAACCATCTGGTTTCTTTACGGGCTAGACAGGCATATTAAATGAGAAAACAAAAGTAACCGGCGAATCTCCATGCATTTAAAAGGATTTATTTGGATAAAATCAAGACAAATAAAATCAGTAGACGACTCCAGCGTAATGTTGTCTTACACATTTTCGCCTTACACTCGCCTTAGTCATAGACATGTTGAGTATGCAGCTGCCAGCACTTTAATAGCCCGTACAGCTGCACCTCAATCACAAACACGATGTGAGTCTTAAAGTAACAATGCCCTATACAAATAGACTGAGAGAATATGAACATTGAATACAACCTAACGTACTGTTACATAGTGTGCTTCATAATATTGTATCAATACCTTGGTACCACTAAAGATAAAAAGACCATTTTGTTAATTTCACACACAGGTTGCGCAATATGCACTATTTTTATGTGTCAGAGATCGGGTAGAAAACCTTACACGTTAATCCTTACATGATTGGAAAAAGGGGACAAAGTCTGAATATTTAACTTAGTTTCAAAAATAGACATTTTTGGAATTTTAAGCTTAGGCTTAGGGGAAAGAAGAGCTCATGTGACCATTCCTAATGTATTTAGTGTCCAGTTTGTGATTCAAGAGTGATTCTAGATAATATTGGTATTAATAGATATCTACTTATTATATCTACTTATTATGCAGAGAAATGATCAACCTTAATCAACATCCCACACCAATAATTATTTATAGTGGGACCAAAAGTTTAAATGGGTGGACACTGGTTGTTTATCCTGAACCTATTCAATTGGTTTCACTGCTCTTTTTGCAGCTTTCACTGTCTGCCCTCCCAGCCCTTCAACATTAACAAGTGATTCACCCTTGTGTATTTGTGGGTCTCCTGGAAGAATTATCACTTCAACTCCTGTGTCCACAAGTGCTAGCATTTCTTGGAGTCTGCTCTGATTACCCTACTATTTAATCATAATCATATGTATATCATTGGTGGGGGTTCTAGGGACTGGCCAGCATGTAAATCTAATGGAGGGGAAACGACCCACCCTCCTGCATCAGTCTGCTCCTGCCCTTGGACACTTTTTCAAGCTCATCCCAGGGATAGAGTGAGGGTGGGGCTGTGGGCACTAGTGTAGACGATTCTTCAGTTTCTTCTCTCTGATCCTCACTGTCTGCTTTGTGTGCCTTTTGTGTGTCTGCATCTCCCTCTGTGAATTTCTTGTGCGGCTTAAGAGCTTTCCATTTTTTTTTTAAAAACTCAGCTGTCATTTTTTATCTATTTCCTCCCTAACAACCCCAACTTTGATCAGATCTGTCTCTGTGTCCATGTGCATGATTAATTTCTATCACGTTGATGTTTTCTTTGTCTTTGACTCACTGGTCATGCTTGCCACTCATCAATGTCATCGTAAGTAAACTCAACAAAATCATCAGCAAGTTTAGCTGCATGCATGAAAGGTCTCATCTTATATTTATGTTTTTTACTCTTTATTTGTTTCTTAGATTCCACAGCCCTAAAGCTAAAGGTCTTAGGGATCGGAGCTTCCCCCACTCCCCCTGCCCCTGCATATGGCATGATTTTTGTGTCTTAGTTAACGCACTTTGCATGCACGTCAACAGCTAACTGTTTTTCTTTGCATGCAATTTACAGACACACAGTCTGTAAAAACAACCAGAAACAACCAACCAACCTCTGTGTATGTATTTTTTTAGAATCATACACTGTGAAATCCAAATGATTCACCATTTCTCCTAACGACTGCCCTACGTCTGGATCCATTGGTGCTCTTCCAATGCTATGCCAGACCCAGGGACTAACAAGTAGCCAACTAGGAAGGGCAGGCTCTCTCTTGCACTAACTGCTTTTTTCCAACCACTCTAGACTAGGCATATTGCAAACAACAGCAATCCACCAAACAACCAATTAGTTTTGAAAGGCTTCCAGTTTTTCAGTACTAACCCCACTTCTGGTACCAAATGTTTTGCCCTGGCGATGGAGAAGTGCACACTAGGTCTCACGATAGTACTGAAAAAGGGAAATTGATGTTCGAGAATGCAGTAGAATAAAAACAGTGTTTATTATTAACTAATTGTAATAACATACTAAGCAGTGATTACAGTACAGTAGAACAAATCAGTGATTAAACAAGTGTAACTTATTTCTTAAAGGAAATACTCTTAAAAGCCGATATGTGTTCTAAAATAAAAGTTTTAATATAAACTGCTAATATATTAACTGTTTGATTAATTATTTATGCATGGAATCATGAAAAATGTCCAATCCCTTACAGTTGTGATATCCAAAGTTCTGAAGTTTGCACACCTGAATCTTTCGATAGCAAACCAACTTTTTACTTTCAACTTTTAACACTCACGCTAATCCAGCCACGCTAATTTTTTTACTTGAGAGAAGCGGGAAAAATAATAGTGCTCCACTTGTAATCTGGGCCAAATGTTGAGTTTGTCTGGTGTATGGGAAGGCCATTAAAATTTCTGCTGCATCAGTCAAAGGGAGTCAAGATAAATTAGTGAATTAATGTTTTGGTGGGGAAAGAGTGAAGTCAGGAGATGCTACGTAAATGAGTAAAAGGTTTTGGATGTAAATATGGGTGGTGAAACAAAAATACAGAATCAAATGTGACTACAAGGACCTGGGTAGAAGTAATGATTACATCTTCCCTACAAGTGAAATTTCAAGTGTGGAATATGCAGTGCGATATGACATTCATAAATGTGATGTTCAGGAAGAAACTACTGTCCGACAGTTGAAGCCCTGGTTGACTGAGGAGGATGTGCAATTTGGTTTCTTAAAGAGTTTATATTCTCACTTAGGGTCCATCACTATCCTTTACAAAAGCTTACTAAATTATTTATCAACAAAATACCCATAGATTTTAATGGTATTTTATTGTTGAAAAATTATTAGATTGACTTTTCTAAAGGAAATATCAGTTGTCCCCTAATGTCAATTTGAAACCTATAAGGGAAAAGAAAGTAGAAATATAAACTTTGTGATTTAGATTGAGCAAACCATTTTTATAAATGTTCCAGTTCTATAAATAAATGTATTTCTTTCCCTTTGCATCCTTTGTTGATGTTTAGCTACTTTGGCTGGCTCATGAGAATGCACATGACGTGAGAACTATGTGAATACAAATAATGCTACAATTACTGACGCCAACATATGTATACACTCTTAGGGGTCAATTTATTATTGTGCGGACGGACATGATACGATGTAGCGTATCATGTCCGCCGCACATCGATAAATGCCGACAGCATACGTTGTCGGCATTTATCATTGCACCAGCAGTTCAGATTTGCCGCTAGCAGGGGGTCTCAATCAACCTGATCTTATTTGATTGGGGTGATCTCTGTCTGCCACCTCAGAGCAGGCAGACAGGTTATAAAGCAGCGGCCTGAAGGCTCGCCAGAAACACGGGGCATCAAGCTCCGTACGGAGCTTGATAAATTGACCCCTTGAGCTTCACTAGGTATGTTTACATGGGGCACAATGGTAGAATACCTAATCAAGAGATCTACTTGTTTAAATAGACCCCAAGTTGAGACCACATTATATTTGATTGCTTTTACTGTCGTTGTAGTTCACTGGCTCATCCTTGTACCGTAAGTTATTATGGGTTTTGTTTTGACAAAGACGAAATTCCCTATGCTCAAGCAGTTTTAGAGCATCATGTCCTTTTATCTTGTGGTGTAGTACCTTGTTATACAATATATATATATATATAAAAATAATAAATTGATTGTGAGACTGCATTGTGTGGCTGTTTAGGGACCCAGGTTTTTTTGGAAGAAACCTTGACGAGGTACCTGGGCTTTTCCCATTTGGCCAGATGCGGTAACTAATTCTTCCATTGCTGCTTTTTATCTTAGTTGAGAGCTTGTGAGTGAGTGCTGGACTTTTTCTGTGTGTTATATTAATGTATTTTTCTGTAATTTTCCCTGTTTGGGCCTTGCACCCAGGCCTGTCTGGGGTTAACTGCCTGCGACTCTGGTGACAGTGCAGCTTCCTGAGAGTGCTGGTTTGCACCCAGGGCTGTGCATGTTGCAGGGTCATAGGATGTGTACCCGGTCCGGCCTGAGAGTGCTGACCCCACCCGTGTTTTGTATATAAAAAAATATATATATATATTAAAAATACATTGCCATCTGCACTGTGCGATTTTATTACCAAAAAGCCAATATATTTCCCAAAGTAAATACAATTATATATTCATATATCTAAAATGTTTTAACAAATTGAAAAACTCCACGTCAGTCTTCTCTACCTTCAGTATCAGTTTTTTGAACATCATTTAGTAGATACAAACCTTAGAAGTTTTCAAAGGCTGGGTTTTCAAACGTGTTAACAGGGTTTCTAAAGGGAAACAAAATAAGCTATTAGATGTCTGTTGATGTAATTCTCTAGAACAATTAGTAATATCTATACTATAAAGGCGTTTGTAACGTGTCCGTCGCCGTCATCAGTTGTGTGCGCAGCAGACATTCTTTTGGCTGCGTGCGCAACTGAAGACAGCTCCAGCACTCTCAGCTGTTACAGCCGAGAGCCGAAGCTCCAGGTATCTGCCGCATATGGAGCCGGAGCTCGATCTGTGCTCCACCTCCATATGAGGGCAGATGCATGATCGTTACAGACGGTGACACTGTGTGTGTCACCGTCTGTAACGATCTTCTGCTGGTGCCGGCGGGAGGTGTGGGTGGGAGGCGGGTGGGAGGCTCAGCAGCAGAGGGGGGAGGGAGTGGGAGGGCCCTACGCTACAGACGTTAAAGGAACAGGGAGGGATGGGGCAGCTACACTACAGAAAAGGGGGTGTGGGAACAAAAACAAATGAAAACAAAAAAGAATAAAAAAACACAATTTATGCTTACCTGATAAATTTATTTCTCTTGTGGTGTATCCAGTCCACGGCTCATCCATTACTTGTGGGATATTCTCATTCCCAACAGGAAGTTGCAAGAGGACACCCACAGCAGAGCTGTAATATAGCTCCTCCCCTAACTGTCATAGCCAGTCATTCGACCGAAAACAAGCCGAGAAAAGAGGAACCATAGGGTGCAGTGGTTACTGTAGTTTAAATTTAAAAATTACCTGCCTTAAAATGACAGGGCGGGCCGTGGACTGGATACACCACAAGAGAAATAAATTTATCAGGTAAGCATAAATTGTGTTTTCTCTTGTAAGGTGTATCCAGTCCACGGATCATCCATTACTTGTGGGATACCAATACCAAAGCTAAAGTACACGGATGATGGGAGGGACAAGGCAGGTACTTAAATGGAAGGAACCACTGCCTGTAAAACCTTTCTCCCAAATACAGCCTCCGAAGAAGCAAAAGTATCAAATTTGTAAAATTTTGAAAAAGTATGAAGCGAAGACCAAGTCGCAGCCTTGCAAATCTGTTCAACAGAAGCCTTGTTTTTAAAGGCCCAGGTGGAAGCCACAGCTCTAGTGGAATGAGCTGTAATCCTTTCAGGAGGCTGCTGTCCAGCAGTCTCATAGGCTAAGAAGATTATGCTTCTTAGCCAAAAAGAAAGAGAGGTTGCCGAAGCCTTTTGACCTCTCCTCCGTCCAGAGTAGACAACAAACAAAGCAGATGTTTGACGAAAATCTTTAGTAGCTTGTAAGTAAAACTTTAAAGCACGGACCACGTCCAGATTGTGTAATAGACGTTCCTTCTTCGAAGAAGGATTAGGACACAAGGATGGAACAACAATCTCTTGATTGATATTCTTGTTAGATACCACCTTAGGTAAGAACCCAGGTTTGGTACGCAGGACTACCTTATCCGTATGAAAAATCAGATAAGGAGAATCACATTATAAGGCAGTTAGCTCAGAAACTCTACGAGCCGAGGAAATAGCTACCAAAAAAAAAAAGAACTTTCCAAGATAAAAGTTTGATATCTATGGAATGAAGAGGTTCAAACGGAACTCCTTGAAGAACCTTAAGAACCAAATTTAAGCTCCATGGTGGAGCAACAGGTTTAAACACAGGCTTGATTCTAACTAAAGCCTGACAAAATGCCTGAACGTCTGGAACATCTGCCAGACGCTTGTGCAAAAGAATAGACAGAGCAGAAATCTGTCCCTTTAAGGAACTAGCTGACAATCCTTTTTCCAAACCTTCTTGGAGAAAAGATAATATCCTGGGAATCCCGACCTTACTCCATGAGTAAGCCTTGGATTCACACCAATAAAGATATTTACGCCATATCTTATGTTAAATTTTCCTGGTGACAGGCTTTCGTGCCTGTATTAAGGTATCAATAACTGACTCAGAGAAGCCACGCTTTGATAAAATCAAGCGTTCAATCTCCAGGCAGTCAGCCTCAGAGCAATTAGATTTGGATGGTTGAAAGGACCCTGAAGTAGAAGGTCCTGTCTCAGAGGCAGAGACCATGGTGGAAAGGATGACATGTCCACTAGATCTGCATACCAGGTCCTGCGTGGCCACGCAGGTGCTATCAGAATCACAGATGCTCTCTCCTGCTTGATCTTGGCAATCAGTCGAGGGAGCAGAGGAAACGGTGGAAACACATAAGCCAGGTTGAAAGACCAGGGCGCTGCTAGAGCATCTATAAGTGTCGCCTTGGGATCCCTGGACCTGGATCCGTAACATGGAAGCTTGGCGTTCTGGCGAGACGCCATGAGATCCAGTTCTGGTTTGCCCCAACGATGAATCAGTTGTGCAAAAACCTCCGGATGGAGTTCCCACTCTCCCGGATAAAAAGTCTGACGACTTAGAAAATCCGCCTCCCAGTTCTCTATACCTGGGATATGGATAGCTGATAGGTGGCAAGAGTGAATCTCTGCCCAGCGAATTATTTTTGAAACTTCTAACATCGCTAGGGAACTTCTTGTTCCCCCTTGATGGTTGATGTGAGCTACAGTCGTGATGTTGTCCGACTGAAATCTGATGTACCTCAGAGTTGCTAACTGAGGCCAAGCCTGAAGAGCATTGAATATCGCTCTTAGTTCCAGAATATTTATTGGAAGGAGAGACTCCTCCTGAGTCCACGATCCCTGAGCCTTCAGGGAATTCCAGATTGCAGCCCAACCTAGAAGGCTGGCATCTGTTGTTACAATTGTCCAATCTGGCCTGCGAAAGGTCATACCTTTGGACAGATGGACCCGAGATAGCCACCAGAGAAGAGAATCCCTGGTCTCTTGGTCCAGATTCAGTTGAGGGGACAAATCTGTGTAATCCCCGTTCCACTGACTGAGCATGCATAGTTGCAGCGGTCTGAGATGTAAGCGTGCAAACGGCACTATGTCCATTGCCGCTACCATTAAGCCGATTACTTCCATACACTGAGCCACCGAAGGGCGTGGAATGGAATGAAGAACCCGGCAGGAATTTAGAAGCTTTGATAACCTGGACTCCGTCAGGTAAATTTTAATTTCTACAGAATCTATCAGAGTCCCTAGAAAGGAAACTCTTGTGAGTGGGGATAGAGAACTCTTTTCCTCGTTCACTTTCCACCCATGCGACCTCAGAAATGCCAGTACTACGTCCTATGAGACATGGCAATTTGGAAGTTTGAAGCCTGTATCAGGATGTCGTCTAAATAAGGGGCTACTGCTATGCCCCGCGGCCTTAAGACCGCCAGAAGCGACCCTAGAACCTTTGTAAAGATTCTTGGGGCTGTAGCTAATCCAAAGGGAAGAGCTACAAACTGGTAATGCCTGTCTAGAAAGGCAAACCTGAGAAACCGATGATGATCTTTGTGTATCGGAATGTGAAGATAAGCATCCTTTAGATCCACTGTAGTCATATATTGACCCTCCTGGATCATTAGTAGGATGGTACGAATAGTTTCCATCTTGAATGATGGAACTTTGAGGAATTTGTTTAAGATCTTTAGATCCAAAATTGGTCTGAAGGTTCCCTCTTTTTTGGGAACCACAAACAGATTTGAGTAAAAACCCTGTCCCTGTTCCTCCTTTGGAACTGGATGGATCACTCCCATAACTAGGAGGTCTCGTACACAGTGTAAGAATGCCTCTCTCTTTATCTGGTTTGCAGATAATTGTGAAAGGTGAAATCTCCCTTTTTGGGGGGGAAGCTTTTAAGTCCAGGAGATATCCCTGGGATATAATTTCCAACGCCCAGGGATCCTGAACATCTCTTGCCCATGCCTGGGGGAAGAGTGAAAGTCTGCCCCCTACTAGATCCGTTACCGGATAGGGGGCCATTCCTTCATGCTGTCTTAGAGGCAGCAGCAGGCTTTTTGGCCTGCTTACCTTTTTTCCAGGTCTGGATTGGTCTCCAGACCGTCTTGGATTGAGCAAAAGTTCCCTCTTGTTTAGCATTAGAGGACGTTGATGCCGCACCTGCCTTGAAGTTTCGAAAAGCACGAAAATTAGACTGTTTGGCCCTAGATTTGGACCTGTCCTGAGGAAGGGCATGACCTTTTCCTCCAGTGATATCAGCAATAATCTCCTTCAAACCAGGCCCGAATATGGTCTGCCCCTTGAAGGGAATGTTAAGTAGGTTAGATTTTGAAGTCACGTCAGCTGACCATGATCTAAGCCATAGCGCTCTGCGCGCCTGTATAGCAAAACCAGAATTCTTAGCCGTTAGTTTAGTCAAATGAACAATGGCATCAGAATAAAAGAATTGGCTAGCTTAAGTGCTCTAAGTTTGCCAAGTATGTCATCCAATGGAGTCGCTACCTGTAAAGCCTCTTCCAGAGACTCAAACCAGTACGCCGCAGCAGCAGTGACAGGGGCAATGCATGCAAGGGGCTGTAGGATAAAACCTTGTTGAATAAATATTTTCTTAAGGTAACCTCTAATTTTTTATCCATTGGATCTAAAAAAAAAAAAAAAAAGCACAACTGTCCTGGACAGGGATAGTAGAACGCTTTACTAGAGTAGAAACTGCTCCCTCCACCTTAGGGACTGTCTGCCATAAGTCCCGTGTGGTGGTGTCTATTGGAAACATTTTTCTAAAAATAGGAGGGGAAGAGAACGGCACACCTGGTCCATCCCATTCTTTATTAATAATTTCTGTAAACCTTTTAGGTATTTGGAAAAACATCAGTACACACCGGCACTGCATAGTATTTATCCAGTCTACACAATTTCTCTGGCACTGCAATGGTATCACAGTCATTCAGAGCAGCTAAAACCTCCCTAAGCAACACGCGGAGGTGTTCAAGCTTAAATTTAAATGCAGAAATATTAGAATCAGGTATCTTTCCTGAGTCATTAACATCACCCACTGACTGAAGCTCTCTTTCCTCAGCTTCTGCATATTGTGAGGCAGTATCAGACATGGTTCTTAAAGCGTCAGTATGCTCTGCATTTTGTCTCACCCCAGAGCTATCTCGCTTACCTCTAAGTTCAAGTAGTCTGGCTAATACCGCTGACAGTGTATTATCCATGACTGCCGCCATGTCTTGTAAAGTAAACGCTATGGGCGCCCTAGATGTACTTGGCGCCATTTGAGCGTGAGTCCCTTAAGTGGGAGTCAAAGGGTCTGACACGTGGGGAAAGTTAGACGGCATAACTTCCCCCTCGTCAGATTCCTCTGGTGATAATTTTTTTAAAGACAGAAAATGATCTTTATTGTATAAAATGAAATCAGTACATTTGGTACACATTCTAAGAGGGGGTTCCACCATGGCTTTTAAACATAATAAACAAGGAGTTTCTTCTATGTCAGACATGTTTATACAGACTAGCAATGAGACTAGCAAGCTTGGAAAACACTTTAAATCAAGTTAACAAGCAAATATAAAAAACGGTACTGTGCCTTTAAGAGAAACAAATTTTGTCAGAATTTGAAAAACAGTGAAAAATGCAGTAAATCAAACGAAATTTTTACAGTGTGTATAAAAGGCTAACAGAGCATTGCACCCACTTGCAAATGGATGATTAACCCCTTAGTTCAAAAAACGGATCAAAAAAACGAAATAGACGTTTTTTAACAGTCACAACCAACTGCCACAGCAAGCTGTGGCCCTACCTTCCCCAATAAACGACTTTGGAAAGCCTTTGGGCCCTTTAGAGATGTCCTATAGCATTCAGAGGGCCTTTGAGGGAAGCTGGATGTCACAGTTTGTAATTTTAAGTGCACCAACTGTAACTTTTATACTACAACAGTGGAAAGCCTCAGGTTTCTAGTCAAAATTTAAGCCAGCCATGTGGAAAAAACTAGGCCCCAATAAAGTTTTATCACCAAAGCATATATAAAAATGATTAAACATGCCAGCAAACGTTTTATATTGCAATATCATAAGGGTATTACCTTTGGGAGTAAGCATGATACCAGTCGTTATTAAATCACTGTATTCAGGCTTAACTTACATTAATCCGGTATCAGCAGCATTTTCTAATGTTTTCCATCTCTAGAAAAAATTATAACTGCACATACCTGATAGCAGAATAAACTGCACGCCATTCTCTCGCTGAAGTTACCTCATCTGTGTAATCCCCTCAGACATATGTGAGAATAGCAATGGATCTTAGTTACAACCTGCTAAGATCATAGAAACCTCAGGCAGATTCTTCTTCTATTTACTGCCTGAGATAAAATAGCACAACTCCGGTACTATTTAAAAATAACAAACTTTTGATTGAAGAAAATAAACTAGCTATATTTAACCACTCTCTCCTACAACGTCCTAGCTTGTTGAGAGTTGCAAGAGAATGACTGGCTATGACAGTTAGGGGAGGAGCTATATTACAGCTCTGCTGTGGGTGTCCTCTTGCAACTTCCTGTTGGGAATGAGAATATCCCACAAGTAATGGATGATCCGTGGACTGGATACACCTTACAAGAGAAAAGGGGGTTATAGGTACTGGCAGACAGCTGCCAGTACTTAAGATGGTGGCAATAGTTAGAGGGTGGGTTAGAGAGCTGTTTGATGGGGGATCAGGGACACAGGGATAGGGACAGAGGGATAGGGACAGAGGGATAGGGACAGAAGTATAGGGAGAGGGACAAAGGGTTAGGGACAGAAGTATAGGGATAGGGACAGAGGGACAGGAACAGAAGGATAGGGACAGGGATAGAGGAACAGGTATAATGTGATAGGGAAAGAGAGATAGAGACAGGGACAGAGGAATAGGACAGAAGGACAGGGACATAGGGACAGAGGGATAGGGACAGGGATAGAGATACAGGGATAGGGACAGAGGGATAAGGATAGAGGAACAGTGGGATAGGGGGATAGGGACAGAAGGATAGGGACAGGGATAGAGGGACAGAGATAGAGGGATAGGGACAGAGGGATAGGGACAGAGGGATAGGGACAGAGGGACAGGAACAGAGGGACAGGAACAGAGGGACAGGAACAGAAGGACAGGAACAAAGGGACAGGAACAGAGGGACAGGAACAGAGGGACAGGAACAAAGTGACAGGAGCAGAGGGACAGGAACAGAAGGACAGGAACAAAGGGACAGGAACAGAGGGATAGGAACAGAGTGATAGGGATAAAGGGATAGATGGATATGTATATTTCTTTCATTAAACATTTTGGCCGTGTACGCGGGCTTTATCACTAGTAAGCAAATAAAGAAAAAGCCATACTCAACCAAGAAGAGTTGTACAATTATTTTTTATCAAGCAACTAGGCTTTTCGGTTACTAGAAGCACTCATTTTAATTTTATAGTAACAAAAACGTGTCCTTACTTGGAAGAGCTCAAGAGGCCAGTATCTCCTATTGACAAAGAAGAAAGAGTTTAAGTTAAAACATCATGAAATAGGCAAAGAGGCAGGCTCATGTTACATATTACAAGTATTGATTAAATGATTAAAGGGACAGTAAATGTCTTGTAATTACAAGATTTGTCTGCAGTCAGGCAATTATCACAACTGGTGGCCTGACTGTAGAATTTAAATTTTATTGATTATTTCACCTGTGCTCTAGTTAAGATATAAAGAATACCTGGCCTGTTAAGGGTCCTAAGGAATGGAGTTGAGAAATACTGGTCAAGACTAGTGTTGGCAAACCTTGGGACCCCAGATGTTTTGAAACTACACTTCCCATGATGCTTAGGCACTCTGCAGTTTAGTTGAGCATTATTTGAAATGTAGTTCCGAAACATCAGGGGTGGTGCCAAGGTAACCATCATCTAGACTGTTTGATAAACAGTTTAAAACACTAATCAAGCAGCTGTATGTACTGTTAAAGGATGATATAAATCCTCCATTAATAATTTTTGGATGGAATAGAGGTTATATTGCAGCTCACTTTTTAGCATCTGATGTTTTATAATGGACCATCATTCTCTGATAAGCTCTGAAAATGGAGCTTAACATAATGGTTGTAATGGAGAACAACTTAAAGGGACATTAAAGTCATAATTAGACATTCATGATTAAGACATAGCATTAAGTTTTAAACAACTTTCAAATTTACTACTATTATTTAATTTGCTTCCTTTTCTTGTTATCCTTTGCTGAAAGGTTTATCTAGGTAAGCTCAGGAGCAGCAAAGAACCTAGGTTCTAGCTGCTTATTGGTGTCTGCATATATATACCGATTGTCATTGGCTCATCCATGTGTTCTGTTAGAAACCAGTAGTGCATTGCTGCTCCTTCAACAAATGATACCAAGAGAATGAAACAAATTAGATTATAGAAGTAAACCGGAAAGTTGTTTAAAATTGTATGTTCTACGTAAATCATGAAAGAACATTTTTGGGTTTCATGTCCCTTTAAATAACTTATCAGCCATAAATGTCTATAGTTTAAAGACAGACGCACAAACAAACATTAATTAAACAAACCACACATCTAATAAACACTACACACACACACCTTATAAGCACTACGCATTTCACAAACACTATACACACTAGGGATGGGCGAATGTTTCTAAAAATTAGAAATTTAAAACGAATTTTGATACATTCGTTCGTTCGAATCGAATTTCGAATGTTTATATAACATTCTAACATTCTATTTTCAAATTTTCATTTTCGAATTTTTATTCATTTGAATAATAGAATGTTTAGCTATGTATTCATTCAATTTCAAAATGTAATATTGGAATTCGAATGTGACATTCGAATTCGAATGTGACATTCAAATTTGAAATAGTATTTCTAGTCTACAACTGTGTTTTTTTTTTTGTTTTTTTTTTTGTTTTTTGTTTTTTGTTTTTTGAATTGTTTATTGAAAAAGATAAATTAAACCAACAATGTAGGAGACGCAGCTCCAATACAGTACAAATCAAATACATCTCTATTTCCTTTGTTACATGACAGAGATTAACTTAGCGATAAACAATTGGCAATTGAATTTAAATTCCATTTCATCCAATTTAAACAGAAAGACAAGAAGAACGTAAAGTTACAAAAAAATAATAAACAAGGGAAAGCATCCTTCCTTGGTTACATACTTCTTGAAGATAGGTCCTCTTCTCCTGAATCTAAATTAAGACTCAACTAAATGCATACATAATTCTGCTCGGGCTGACCGAAATAGTCCCTAAACCGCTAAATACTGCTATATTCTAAATGTTAATCGTTAATTTTGCTAGTAAGGATTCTACTAGGAACATTCCGGGAGCCAACTACAAGCTCCTGGTACCTATAACAGGAAATTAAATCTACTATTAACTTCTTATCTACCACTTCCTCCTGGATTTAAGCCATTACGGAGTTCCTATAGTTCCTTCTTTGATAAATCAAACAACCCTACTAGAGATCAGGCGCACAGCAAGGCAAGGCAGAAGGGGGGAGGGCCGAGCGAGAAAGGGAGAGAAGGGGAAGGAAAAAAAAAAAAAAAAAAGAGGGGGGGGGGGAGCTTTCCTATCTTTTTCTTTCCTTCCTCTCCTTTTGATAAAATTTAACCAGGACACACCTCCCCAACATCCCCGTCTTTCCTCTAGTGTTTACCCAACCATAATCTAGGGAGCAAGCCACGTTCTATTTGGCTTTGTAGCCAGGGTGAGGCTTTATACTGCAACACCGCCTGTTCCTGCAACTCCTCAGGAAGTGAAATAATGTATGATTTCCATTTACTAAAAAATCTAGAAACTTGTTTGGGATTGGTAGATCTTGAGTTGTATTGCTCCAGAACCATTTGGTACTGGACTTCTTTCAAAAAATCGGTAAATTTAAGTGATTTATGATTCCTCCAGTTTCTTAGAATTAAATTTCGTGCTGTCAAGATACATACATTAATAAATCTGTTATTTGGGAGAGCTGTCGTATATTTACATAAGAACACTATCTGTTGTAGCGTAACTTTAACACTTGTCCCCATAATCTTAGAGACCCAGAAATTGATCTTCTGCCAGAATTGGGATATTTTGGGGCAGGACCAAAAACAGTGAACATAATCTGTGCGTTCCTTACTACACTTAGGACAGTTCCCTTTTTCAGGACTCCATTTAACAAGTCTAGCTGGAGTGAGATATGCCCTATTAACTAGTTTCATATGAGATTCTTTCCAAGCATGCATATGTGTTGCCCTAGCTACCAGTGACATACTCTGTGTTATAGTCTCGTTCTCTAATCTCAGATTTTCTTTTGCCCATTTTGTGGATATATCTACAAGATTGTTTTGGCCCCATGCTCTCATAATAGCAGTATATGGCTGAGAGATAGTGCTCACCCCCTCGCGATAATAAGTAATTATATGTTTCAGATCTTTATTATCTATCCCCACCCCTGTCTCTAATCTCAGTTTCTCCACCCAGTGCCTAATTTGCAAATAGGCGAAAAAACTGGACCTCGGAAGATGGAACTGGTTAACAATATTCTCGAACGAGTGGAGTCTCAACTGGTTACCATCACATAACTGAATTACATAGTTCACCCCACATTTGGCCCATAGCTCAAATACCGAGGGCTTACATGCTATTGGGAAATTCGGATTACCAATTAAAGGTAGAAATTCTGATTTCCTAAAATCCACTCGAAGTTCCTTACATATTTTCTGCCAAGCTTGTACAACACACTTAAAAGTGACCAACTGGCCTACTTGATCTGGTAATTTACTTGCCGTGTGGTGGAGGATTGCCTTCAAACTAAACGGTTTTATCAGAATAGACTCGATCTCATAAAACGAGATTTGATTCTTCTCGGTGATCCAATCCAAAGCAAATTTTGCTACTGCAACATAGTTATAAAATTTAAAATTGGGGCAGGCCATGCCTCCAAAAGCTTTAGGAAGAGTTAGCTTGAATAGTGAAATCCGTGGTTTCTTACCTTGCCAGATAAACTGGTTGAACGCCCTATTAAAGGTATCTAAGTCTTTTTTATACAGCAGAAGCGGGAGGTTCTGCAGAAAATATAACAGTTTGGGAAAGAGCACTACCTTGATTAACATAATACGAGCAGTTAGGGACAGAGGAAAATGCCCCCAATTCTGCAATTTCAGAATCAGGCCCTTGATACAGGGTTTAAAATTGAGTTCATACCATCTGTTAGGGTCCTTACTTAATGTAATTCCTAGATAAGTGATCTGGGTGGATTCTATAAATGGGTGGGTACAGGGGCCTATAGGTTTACGTATCCACATAATCTCTGATTTTCCGTAGTTAATTTTGTAACCTGAAAACGAGCTGAACAGGTTGCATAGTTCCAATAACCGAGGGATAGATGTCCTTGCATTACTCAGAAAAAGCAGGAGATCGTCTGCAAACAGAGAAAGAACCAACTTATGACCTCCCAGCTGGATACCTTGCATTTCTTTCCTCAAAAGAATTGCAAGTGGTTCGAGGGATAAGTTGAAAAGGAATGGGGATAGTGGACACCCCTGACGGGTACCCCGCCCCAGGATAATATTCTCAGTTAATTCTCCATTCACAATGATTGAAGAAATTGGCTTCTTGTATAATTGTGAAATAAAGCATTGAAAGGAGCCAGTTATACCAAATTTCCCTAGCGCTGTTAACAGGTGGTCCCAGACGATAGAATCGAACGCCTTTTCGGCGTCGATTGTAAGTATCGCGAGGTCCGGTTTAGGGCCAACCCTTTGTCTTTCTACCTTGTTCCAAAAAAAATCAAGAACCAATTGTATTTTCCTAAGATTTTTAACGGGGTTCCTGCCCATCATAAAACCCGTCTGGTCTGGATGTATGAGCTCTCCTAAGGGAGTTTTCAATCTACTCGCCAAGATATATGTAAGGATCTTATAGTCCTGGTTCAAGAGTGAAATAGGCCTGTATGACGAGGTTAGCTCTGGGTCTTTACCCTTTTTGGGGATCAAGACTATATTAGAAGCCGCGAATAAGGGGGATTGGGGTTTATTCCTGATAAAATAGTCGTTAAATAAGTTAACTAACACCGACGGAGTCTGATCAGAGAGGAGTTTATAAAACTCTGCTGGTAGAGCGTCTGGCCCAGGAGCTTTCCCTAGCTTGAGCTTCTGAATGGCTTTCACGATTTCTTCAACAGAAAAGGGCTTATTCAACTCTTGAAGGTCCTCTTTATTAATTTGTGGGAGGGTTAAACCTTGCCAGAACTGTTGTTTCAAGAGGGGATTAATCTGCTTCTCTGCATATAGTTCTTGGTATGACTGGAAAAAGGCTGCTCTAATTGCTGAGGGATCAGTTACTCTGGTATTTCTAGATTTAATTGCTGAGATATAATTTTTTTGCTGTCTTATTTTAACAATCCTAGCTAGGTATTTAGCTGAGACACCATGCACCCCAGCATACAGGGCCTTAAGCTTTAAATCCTCTGATACAGAATGCTGTTTCAAAAAGAGATCATACACAGCTTTACTGTCTTTATATTTAAGCCATTGCTCAGGTGAAGGAGCGGTAAGATATCTCCTATAGTTGTTACTTAGGGTGTTAGCTAATTGCTCCTCTCTTTTCCTCCATATTGCCCTTATTCTTACTACATACGCCTTAATCTCCCCTCTAAAGACGGCTTTCGCAGTTTCCCAAAGAATCTCTGGCCTATCTAAATAGTCTTGATTCTCAACCATATATTGGTACCATCTTTTCTGAATCCATTTTTTAAAATGTGGGTTATTATAGAGATATTGAGGAAAAAAGAACTTATTTATTGAGATTGGTTTCTCACTTAGTCCTAGCTCTAATGAAATGATAGCGTGGTCAGAGATCAAGATATCCTGGATATCAGCCCGCATTTTTATTTTAACCATATGTTTAATGGTTAAAAAGAAATCAATCCTTGAGAAAGAAGCATGTGCCCTAGAGGCGCATGTATACTCCCGCCGATCCGGGTTCTGTAGCCGCCAGATATCTTGTAATACCAGACTCTTAGTAAATCTTTGAAGGACATCTACTCCCCTCGTTTTCCTTGATAGATTTGCTGTCTTTGATCTATCTAGAACCTGAGAGAAAACCAGATTGAAATCACCGACAACTATCAAATTTTTCCCTGTGTGCAGGAACAGTTTCAACCTTAGATCTTCCCAGAAACTTTTATCCATCCTATTAGGACCATACACATTACAAAAAACAAAAGTGGAACCATTAACTTCCATCTCGATAATTTGGTACCTCCCATTTGTATCATTTTCTACAGTTATGATTTTGTAATCAAGTTGCTTACGTATTAGAATTGCTAGACCTCTCTTAGATTTATCATATGGGGTGAACACTACCTCCCCCACCCACTTGCATTTTAGTTTGATAGCCTCCTTAGGTCTGAGATGGGTCTCCTGGATAAACACTATATCAGGTTTTTGATAACCGAGGTGTCTAATAGCTAACTTCCTTTTACGTGGAGATGAAATCCCTCCAATATTCCAGGATAATAGTTTCAACTTAACCATTTAGACTACTGGGGGTGGGAGAGGAAAAAAAAAAAAAAAAAAAAAAAAAAAAAAAAAAAGGGGGGAACTCTCCTCCCCTATCACACTCGACCCCCACTCCCCCCCCCTGAATTCTCCGAAGACAAAATCCTGCTCAGGTAGTAAACTAACTTACGCATAATTACCTCTGTCACCTGGAGAACCGCCATTTAATACCCTTTTGGGGTTCATTCTCTAATCAAAAAGTACCTGAATTACAGGCCTATACTCTTACAATATGTCTTAATCTCTTCCAGCTTTGTAAAACTGCGAGATTCTCCATCTTTCTCTAAAATCACTTTAGCAGGGTACACTAATCTTGCCTTTAAATTGGCCTTAATCAGTTGGGAGCAAAATGGAGCCATTTCTCTACGCTTATTCTGAGTCTCCACCGAAAAATCCTGAAATAGTAAGATTTTGTTGGGTCCTATCATAATATTATTATTCTTGCGGTACAATCTGAGGATATGGAATTTGTCTTGATAATTTAAAAATTTAATAATAACTACTCTGGGTCTTGGCTGTCCCTCTAGATTCCTTCTGGGTTGTCCTAGTCTATGAGCTCTCTCAATTGGTAACCTTACATTATCTATGTTACTGCCTACAAGTTTTGGGAGCTGTGTGGCTGCAAAATTTATCAAATCATGGTACTCCGCAGTTTCCGGGAGCCCCACCACCCTCAGATTATTGCGCCTTGCTCTGTCCTCTAATTCCTCGATTTTAGCTTGTAATACAGGAAGTTTAATATCATGTGTTTTAACCAACTGATCTTGTGTTGCTAATCTATCTTCTGCGTCTGATACTCTGGATTCTACTTCATTAATACGAATTGCAAACTGTTTAATTTCATTCGTAGCCATAACTATTTCTGACTTTAAGGCTTCAAACTGTGGCATAACTAGTTCTGAGATCTGTTGGATTAGTAGAGAGTTATCAGGACCACTTGCCCCTGCATCATTCTGATTGAATATCTCAGAGCTACTCTCATTTGGTTTAGCTTTTTTATCTTTTGATTTAGGTGGCATGCTAGGTGAGGTAGTTTTAGTATGTGAAATGAATCTTTCCATGAATTAAGTGAATAAGTGAACAAAATTAAACCGGGCCCCAGTGCTAAGAATAAGTTACTTCGGGGTGTTTTCAAACTTTAGGTCCCTTTAAGTAAGATATAGGCCTAAATCCAATAGGATAGACACTGAAACAAGTGAGTGAGTGCTACACAACCTGAAACAAAATTATCAGGCTAATCTTATTAAGGTCAGTCTTGAACTATATGCTAAATCAAGGGGTCCTATTCCTTCCCTTGTTCTATCTCCCTTCTCTCCTTTCCTATTCTAAGTGAGATTAAACGAGATTGTGGGTACCAAACAAGCAAAACAAATACAGTGATATAAACACTAGTCTATAATTACAAGTAGTGTAATAAAAAAAAGACAAACAGTGACTCAAATTTCAACACCTTCTGGGAGCGCAGCAATAAGGCCCCTTAGAGGGTGTGAATAAAGAAAAACAGGTGAAAATAAGCATACCACCTCACAAAATAATGTTGATCTCAGTTTCCTAATTCCACGCAAAAGTAGCAGACTTGGTTATTCTGCCTAGAAATTCTTAGTCTCTGTATGGTAAAAAACAATATGCAGTGTAATACAGTAGAACATTTAACTCAAAGCAGATTATATCAACCTTTTAACCAGACTTTTTTTTTTTTTTTTCAACACTTTTTCATAATTGGGTTTTGTTATATTGCCCAGGTCTGATTTTTCCAGATTGTACAGACCCTAAGGCCAACTTCTAGGGAACTTGTCTCTCAGATATATAATACCTTACAAAAACATTAGACCCACAAACTCAGTTATATGATCAGGCCAACCCAATTGAGGGTGGGAGATAGTCTCTTGTTATGTTAAGCAGTCCCTTGTTCGAAAGGAAGCCTTTTTGTTCTGACCAAGTTTTTTTAAATCAAGGGAACTTTTCTCCAATATGTCCAGGTGGTGTGTAATTCCCCAGGGCCAATTATAGAACAGTCCCAGTTGTTCAAAAGAATAGGGGGATATTATTTCCACTCACACCTAAACCTTTATATTTAGGAGAAGGAAAGTTTATTGTTAAGGTGTGAGGAGTTTTTTTTTTTTTTTTTTTTTTTGTCCTTAGCTTTTTGCCTGGGATAGGGCCTCTTTTACCTCGCTATATCCAGCTTAAACACAGTTTTTGAGGGAGGTATTTTAGGAAGTCTGGTGTATGTTGCACAGTAATACACAACGTATCCAAGCTCACATAAATGTACATGTATTAGAGGATCTTACCAGACCTTAGCGGCAGCTATCTTCCCCATAATACCGGCTCTGCTTGAGGCATTTACCTCTCTTCCACTACTGCCAGTGAGTCCCAGCCTTCCTGGTTCAAGCGGTGGTTACAGTGCTACACGGCTCCTTAATGCGGGACTTCCTACAGCAGAGTGCCGTCTTACCGACTGAGCTCCAGCGTCCTCTCTCTGCCAAGCCCGCCCGTGATCCTCAGCTGCTTCCGACTCACGCTCTGGCCAAAACACGCCTCCAGAAGACGTCACCGTCTGGGGTAACTTGCCGTCCTACCGGACCAAGACCTTTCTGGAGGGGTAGATATACAGCTGAAGTAGGTAGGGAGGCCGCCGATCTCAAACACCTCCAAGATCTCCGCCTCGAGTACAGCAACACTATCTCCCCTCCTTTTCCTGGCGGTAGACCTGAGCAGTTTCCACGGGATTCTTAAAATGTTATCTGTCCCATAGCAGGGTAGAGCTGTATAGGAACGCCACCTGGCGTCACGACTCAGCACCTGAGTCAGTCTGCTGTTAGGGACCGGCTTCTGTAGAAAGTATCCAGACCAGGTAGCTTCTCTCTGGCCAAGGATAAGCACAGGTGGGGGGTGATCGATAATGCCCTTCACGGTAGAGCAAGATGCTAGCGTGCAGGTAGCTGCTAACTCCTCCCCTTCCGGTCTCCTCTCTACAACTGTGTTTAATAAATGTAATATTCAAATTCGAATGCTACCTTCGAATTCGAATGTCACATTCGATTTTGAAATAGTATTTCTAGTCTAATACTGTGTTTTAAATGTGATATTCGATTTGAATGTGATATTCGATTCGAATTTGACATTCAAATTCGAAATAGTATTTCCAGTCTAATACTGTGTTTTATAAATGTAATATTCGAATTCGAATGTGACATTCGAAATAGTGTTTCTAGTCTACAATTGTGTTTTATAAATGTAATATTCAAATTCAAATGTGACATTTGAATGTAACATTCTAATTCGAATGTGACATTCGAATCCAAATGTGTCATTCGAATTTGAATGTGACATTCGAAAACTGTAAACAACATTCGAAAATCGAATTTTTAAGAATATTCGTTCTTATCAACATTCTATTATATAAATCGAATTTCTACAATAACATTCGTTCTAACATTCGAATTCGGATATAAACACATTTGCCCATCCCTAATACACACACCACATATATACAGGTTTGCAAACATCTCTTTATAATAGACATTGGGTGGTTAAAAATATTACTTTAAATAACAGATATTAAAAAAACTAAATATTCCATAGTTTTTCTTACTTTTCCTATTAAAGTGCTTGACTAGAAATGTAATGATGGTTCCAGCTAGAAGGATTGTAGCAAGTGACCCTCCAGTGTACCACAGCAGTTGTTTACCGAATGAGAATGCAAGAGCTGCAGGAAATAAAATAATAATAATAATAATAATAATAATAATAATAATAATAAAATAGATAAATAGTCAGTGCTCAGAATATTTTAGAATATGGTCATTAAAGGGATAGTAAAGTCCAAATTAAACTTTCATGATTCAGATAGGGCTTGCAATTTTAAACGGTTATATTAATATACTTTTTACCTCTATAATTTACTTTTATCATCAAATTTGCTTTGTTCACTTGGTATTATTTGTTGAAAGTTAAACCTAGGTAGGCTCATATGCTAATTTCTAAGCCCTTGAAGGCCTCCTCTTATCTGAATGCATTTGGCAGTTTTTCACAGCTACAGGGCGTTAGTTCATGTGTTCCATATACATAATGTGCTCATAGTTATTTAAGAGTCAGCACTAATTTCCTGAAATGCAAGTCTGTCAATAGATCTGAGATAAGGAGGCAGTCAGCAGAAGCTTAGATACAAGGTAATTACAGAGGTAAAAAGTATATTTCTATAACAGTGTTGGATGTGCAACACTAGGGAATGGATAATAAAGGGATTATCTTTCTTTTTAAATAACATTTTTGGTGTTTACTGTCCCTTTAACGAAACAAAAGTGACTCCATTAACAGAACTGAAGCATTTATTGCTTAATACAATTCTGATTTCTAAATTAATATAGTAACTGCCCTTAAAACATTCAAATTGAATCTTGCACTGCTGGTTTAGTAGCAGTGGTGGTTTTAGATCTTAAAGGGACATGAAACACAAAATTTTTCTTTCATGATTTAATTCAGCAAATCTACTACTGGGAACTAACTGAAAGTACCAGGTAAGCCAATGAAAAGAGCCATAGATGTGCAGCAACCAATCAGCAGATAGCTCCCAGCAGTGCTTTGTTGCTCCTCTGTCTACCTAGGTATGCTTTTTAACAATGGATACCAAGAGAACGATGACAATTAGATAACAGTGGTAAATTGGAAAGTTGTTACAAATTGCATGTTTTACCTGAATCATGAAAGGAAAAAAAAGGGTTTATGTCCCTTTAACTGTTCAAAGCACAGCTCATACATATCTTATACTTTGTATACTTTGCATGTTGCCTTTTGAAAGAGATGACACCCATCTTTTATATAAGGGGTCAGATGCCATGGTGGTATCAGGTGATCACTATAGAAACCATGATCAGCTGAAACAACTTTATGCATAAGGGACAAAATCATGGAGGGATACCCACCTGCCCCCCCCCCCCCCTCCACACACACACACACACACACACATATAAAACCCTTTATTTGAACAAGGCAATCCACCTTTTTAAAAAGAGTACTCCTGTATATTTACATCCATCAGGTGATTAAAACAGAAATGTTAAATACCTCCTAGCACTAGTCCTAATCTGGGAGTCTGACCATTGTACAGAAGTCCATATTATGCCCCCACCACAGAAACATATCATAATACTGCTCAATTGTAATAGGATGTCCTACCATTCATAGCTGCCATCTGATTGATACAACCATAAGCACCCACTTGAGTCAGCCTTGATGAGCCATTGTTTTTAAAAATGTACAGCATGAAACTCTCTCCTGTTGCACATGGTGCCACTGATATCATTTTTTTCTGGACATATTTAGCATTTTGCATAACTACCACACATAAATATGTCTATGGACGCTCGTTATTGTTACTGAACTGGGGATTTCTTGCAGCAAAGAAAAACCATCCACATCATCTTCAAACTATGACAATTCTTAAGATTAGAAGGAATCCTATTTCCTTGATGCGTATTTTAGCAAGGTTGGAATTTGGAGAATTGGTAACTGAAATAACTCAGTGTATGGTGAACATCTGGATAAGATCACTTACCTTTACACTCAGGAGCTTTGTCAGACCAGAGACCCGAAGACAAGCAGTACACATGTCTTGTTCCATTTAATGTGAAACCTTCTGCGCACTGATACTCACACTCAGACCCATAGCTGTAATTCCCATTTGGATGAGAACAGTTCATAAGTCTTGGATGAGAACTTGGAAGGGAACTGCATGTGATCACTGAAAAAAATAATTAAAAAAATCTTTCTATAATAATTCTTAAAGTTTGTATCAAGTTTGACTTGTCCCAGATTTTAGAAATGCTTAAAACTCAGCTATAGATGGTTTTGGCACTCTTGTCTATGGTATTCCAACCTATAAAAAGTGAGTGCATTTGTAATCGTTAAGCTACCTGAATAAGAATGACATTATATTTGAAACATGATTTTCTTAGAAAGGACTTGGCAAAGACACAGAAACTATTAAAAAACAGGTATTTCTAAGATTTTTGTGTTTGTGGGTGTATGTGCACATATATACCTTTATACAGTATGTTTGTATACCTATGTGCCTTAGTGAACAATAAATAGCAGCTTGCTCCGAGTGTCAGTGCAGGTTAAGACATCCCCAATATCAAAATTTGAAGAAGGTAATGTCCACAGCACTGAATTGTGATTTTCTCTTTATTAATTATACAGACACCAAGCAACATTTCGTGGTATTTCACCCTTATTCATGCTTGCAAATATATGTAACAGTCATCTTTTTAAACCCTCAAATTCATGCCAATCGCAAATACATGTTACTCTATTGCCATCTAGTGGTCAAATTACTTCATTACACTTAATACAAAATGATTAACTGACGTATCATTTTGCTTATTTATTTTCATTATTCATGTTGCAATATAAATAACAATGTTTAGAGTCACAGGACAACATCAGAAAGTCTTAATATTTCTCTACAGTACATATGCTCCTAGTTATCTCATAAATCTACAACATTGAAAATTACTAAATAAATAAATTACTAAAAAAATACTGACCAATAATACTCCCTATTAAGGCCCTTAGATATCATCGAGTCTAGCTCATGGATCCAATACATTTCTTTTTGTTTCAATAATCGCTGCCTATCAGCCCCATTACTCTGGGGTTGGACACTATCTATCACTTGCCATCTTAGGGCTAGTTTCCATTGAGGTAGTAAAGTTTGGAAACTGGTGGTAAAGTAAAGTCTATGGAGAATTGTTATGTTAAAACCAGTTTCCAAACTTTACCAACTCAATTGAAACTAGCCCTTATTTGGCTAATCTGATGTCCACATTTCAAGAAATTGTTAGAGACTGGTGCTTCCTGGTTTTAGAACAATGTTGACTCATCTTGTCCCTTACCATGTGGGTGGTCTCGCCTACATAGATAAGAGAACAGGAACATTTGATTAAGTACACAACATATGATGATTCACATGTGTATAATTTATTGATTCTATACTTTTTACCACTCCGAGGATGAAAGAAAAAGTTCCCTTTAATCATTGAGCTGCAACTCATGCAATCTAGGAATGGGTAGCAACCCAAATGTTTCTGAGTTAGATATGTTTGTTTCTCTTTATTTCTTGTTCCAACATCTGTAATTGTTAATTGATCTCACAAATTTTTACTCTCTTGTAAGCCATTAGGGGGGGATTTTGAAATATTTCAGTATTTCTATTACACTCCTGTAGTATATGCCAGTGCTTACTTCATTTGTGCCACTTTTTCAAACCAGGAAGCACCAGTCTCTAACAATTTCTTGAAATGTGGACATCAGTTTAGCAAACTAAGATGGCAAGTGATAGATAATGTCCAACCCCAGAGGAATGGGGCTAATAGGCAGGGGCTATTGAAACAAAAATAAATGTATTGGATCCATGAGCTAGACTCCATGATATCTAAGGGCTTTAATAGGGAGTATTATTGGTCTGTATTTTTTTTTGTTGGTGTGTGAGAGTGTATGCATGTGTGTGTGTGTGCACATGTATATACACCTTTATGCAGTATGTGTGCATACCTATGTATGAGAATGTATGTATGTGCTTGTCTGTATGTATGTATGTGTATGCATGTATGTATGTATGTGTTTGAATATACTATATATACTGTCCTTAATACAGTATGTGTGCCTACCTATGTGTCTAAGTGTATGCATGTGTGTGTATAGGTGTGTGTGTGTGTATATATATATATATATATATATATATATATAGATAGATAGATAGATAGATAGATAGATAGATAGATAGATGATAGATAGATACAAATAGTACCCGCTCTAAAAAGGATATTAAGGTAATTAGTAATGGAACACCTGACTTACAAAATATTGGCAGATGAACCAGTGCACGGAACCCATAAGGCCATAAAAAGAGGGTTATGTGTATACCTTTATAAACCCTATTGGTAGATGTGTACTTATATATGCTCTATAGGTTGACCGTAGATGATGATGTTTCTATAATGTGTAAATATATAAGGGTAATATGATTTTCCTTATAAATTGATTTTCTATTACAATTTTAATTTTAGTTAATATTGAACATTTTGTTTCAAATTCAAATTCCCACTCTCCAATTAATTGTTTATATACATATGGACATAGGAATATAACATTTAACTCTTAATTTTTATGTTTGTGAATATGCACTATGAATATGTGTGAGAGTAATCCTTTGCAGTATATTTCACCGGAATCAAATTATGAGAAGACTATTTAAGTTGCCTATATGCAACCAATAGTATGACGCTTGAAAAAGCCCAATACTAATTACCAAGGGTGAAACGCGCGTTGCGTGAAGGTCACGCCTCTATGAAGCTAGAGGCGTGGGACGCAAACCTGGGATGATATCGGCCTGTTTGTTTGTGCAGGTGAATTACAGTGGAGTATACAGTTTATCGGAGAAGGAGACGGAGGGGCAGCTCTGACTACTTTAACCGCATCACCGTTAAGAGGAATACTAACCTGGTCTGGTGAGCTGTAGGCTATAAGCCTTGAAAAACCCGGTCTCTTATGCATTTGTGTATGGACGCTGTGCTGACTTCTCTCTGTCCGCTTTTGCACTTAGGATTTCCAGTGCTTTTTCGCCTGTGCCTTTCACTTTTTGTATATACTACATCAAGTTGCTTAAAAGTCTGTGTGCTTAACATTCATCTTTGCTACAACAAGTCGCTTTGATACTTTGCTGATACTTTGCTTATAAGTGACTGTGTGCTTAAATATTCCATCTTTGCTACGAGTCGCTTTGATATTTTGCGGATACTTTGCTTATAAGTGACTGTGTGCTTAAGCATTTCATCCGTGCTTTGCTATGGGACTTTTTTGCATATGTTAAATGCATGAGCATATTGAGGATCTCACATATGCTTTCAAAATGATTATGCTTTACGTTAATATAAGCGTGTGATCATATTTATTGTGATAAGATTTTTATTATTATTATCACTGTTCTGTTTGAATTCCTGTGTATTTTGATTATAGTATAGACTTAGTGATATTGATTGTACTATTAGTATATACCAGTATATTTCGTTATATATGGCCATATTTTCCCTAGTTTTTAGGATTATTCACAACTATTGCTTAGTTTGGTTATTTATCCTATACATGTGTGATATTTATAGAGGAGGTTATTATCCAATAAATGCCCTTCTCTGATCTGATCTGGTGGCTTCCTGTGTTTATTTATACACCCATTTAATGTAGTGATTTGGGTTTTCTATTTAGTTTGTGCTGGATTAACCCATCTTTTTGTTTTCTTACTTGTACTATATATATATATATATATATATATATATATATATATATATATATATATATATATATACAGTATGTGTGTGTGTGTATATATATATATATATATATATATATATATATATATATGTCTGTCTGTGTGTGCATGTGTATATATGTGTGTGTATATATGTATGTATTGGTGTGTGTGTATGCATTTATGTGTGAGCATATATGCATGTGTGTGTGTGTATGAAAGAACTAAACTGGCTGAAAAGAACTAAACTAGCTGTCGCTGGAATCCAGACGCTCCCTCCATCTTTCCTGCCTTGTGTTTAAGAGCCTTTCTGGGAAGCTCCCACCCTACCTGAGCAGAATGCTCTCCCCAGCTATTCCCACCTCCTATAACCTCCGATCCCGTACCAGCACATTATTTAGCTTGCCTCAATACAAAAAGAAAGCAGCTCGATCCTCCTTTTCCTACAGAGCACCACAATTATGGAATGACCTCCCTCACACTTTAAAAACTTCCCCAAGCCTAATATCCTTTAAGAGATCCCTCTCTACATATCTCAAAACAGAATGTGCCTGTCATGGTTGATTAAATATATCCTACCAGTTCTATGTTAAATGTTTGCATATATTGTGTATTATTATTGTTTTTGTATTTTATTGTACACTATTGTATTCAATGCAATGTTTTGTGGTCCCAGGATATACTTGAAAACGAGAGAAATCTCAGTGTATCCTTCCTGGTAAAATATTTTATAAATAAATAAATAAATATGTGAGAATATGCATGTTTGTATATATATATATATATATATATATATATATAAATATATATATAAATATATATATAAATATATATATATATACTATATATATATATATATATATATATATATATATATATATATATATATATATATATATATATATATATATATATATATATATATATATGTGTGTGTGTGTGTCTGTATGTATGTGTGAGCATATATACACCTTTACACAGTATGTGTGTGTGTGTCTGTATGTATGTGTGAGCATATATACACCTTTACACAGTATGTGTGTGTGTGTCTGTATGTATGTGTGAGCATATATACACCTTTACACAGTATGTGTGCGTGAGTGTGTTGGAGGAGGGTTGTGGGGGATTCCTCAGACCTACATGTGAACAAAAGTAAATTAACTAACTACTGAGGATAGAAACGTAATGTGTCTCAATGCATTTTTTTATCTTTTAAACAGTAATATCAATTGTGAGCAATTAAAAATGGCATATAATTTTGTGCAATTTCATAATTAATATTTTGTAAAAGTCAAATTCATTCCAAACATACATGAAAATTCTGAAAACCATATTTCATTTGTGTACAAATTTCACAGGTGTGCTATAAGCTCCATTTTGTTCAACATTTTTATTAAACCAGGTAGTGATTGTGCTTATTGACTTGCGCACAAAAATATTTTAATAAAGTGCACAAAAGCCACAATGGGTTTCTAAGAAATCAAGTCTAATAAAATAGAAAGTGCACAGGCTCAGCCCATGCTGCGTGCATCAGCACCTGAATGGACTGTAAAAGACAAAAGAGCAAAGAAACTAAAGACTCTACAGAACCAGGAGGCTTTTCGGCCTCGTTCTCCACCACTGTGAACTCACTCTATACAAAGCCTAATTTGAACTTTATCTTTGGGTGCAAGTTTATATTTCTGCCAAAAGAGTGATACCTAAGTGCACCACAGATAAGAAAGGATACCATATTAGTTTTCAGCTATGTTGGCAAAGTTGTATGTTTATAATGTGTTAATGATATTACGGAGAGGGACTGGCATTTCCAGCTCTCTGTTTTGCTCCCTGTTGCTCTTCTCCCCTCCCTAAGTTAGCCCACACCAGGGTTCCACAGAGGTGGACTATTTCCACCACATACCTTCACCACTAACCCACCCGTCCACTACCACTGACCCACCCATTTCCTCTTTCCCGTCCTCACTCCTTCCCTGTATTCACCTAATTACCCAGAAGATTTACTCATATTAGATTTCTTATAACTCTCCATGGTTGCGCTTAGATTCCTGACACACAATGTGAGAGGCCTAAACTCTCCTTTTTAAGCGAAGCCTACTAACTTGCTCTCTAAATTTCCACAATCCTGACATGGTGTTCCTACAAGAAACCCACTGACAGGTAGATGATCCACATAGACTTTACTCTAAAAACTACACAACATTTGAGTATGCTTCCTTCACCAAGAAAGCAAAAGGAACCGCTATCCTAATACATAAAAGACTAGTTTTTGAACAAATCTCTCTCTCTCCCCCCTCTCTTTTGCTCTCCCCTCTCTTTTGCTCTCTCTTCTCTCTCGTTTGCTCTTTACCCCCTCTTTTGCTCTCTCTTCCCTCTCTTTTGCTCTTCACCCTCTCTTTTGTTCTCTCTCCCCTCTCTTTTGCTCTCCCTCCTTTCTTTTGATCTGTCTCTCTCGCACATGTGTGACCACGACCCGTCACACCCGGCCACGCCGGTCACGCCCACCGTTGTCACAAAGCGGACAGCAGATCAGGTAGAATCTAAGGCCATCAATGTTTGGCCTTTTATATTATAGGATGTTTAAATGGTGTGCATTTTCTTGTATAATGCATATTAATTTAAGTATTGTATAGATTTTAAACATCTTTTTTGCATGTTCTTTTTATTATTTTAAACATTAATATATCATTTAAAATATATTATTATGTTGTTAAAAATGTATAGTTTTGCATAACTGCATATGTTTAACTTTGCACAGTTAAATAAATGCCATTATGTAAAAATTAAAATTGACTTTGATAACATAATAATATATTTTAAATGATATATTAATGCTTAAAATAATAAAAGAACATGCAAAAAAGATGTTTAAAATATATACAATATTTAAAATAATATGCATTATACAGGAAAATGCATATTATATAAACATTGTACATAAACGTAATTCTATTAACCCTTTACACGCTTTCAACCCCACGCAACCTGACCCCACTACACTACTAAACCCTAATCTTCCATAACCTATTAACCTAACCATACCCTAACCTATTAACCCCTAAACTGCCACAATCTCCACTACAAGAAACCTTCTAACGTATTAACCTCTAAACCACCAATACACCCCATCGCAAACTACCCCTACACTACTTAACTCCCTAACAGCCAATCCCCCAGACCCCTAACCTAACACTCCCTAAAGCGATTACAGCTCTTTTTTTATTACAAAAATAAAATCTCTATCCTAAAAATAAATCCCACCCTAAACAATCCTTACACTAAATCCCAAAGTTTCTACTCACCCAAGTTGAATATGGCTCATACGTGATGAGTTCCGGCGCCCCTGTTCCTCTTCATCCATGGCGGCAGTCTTCAACTATCTTCATCCATAGCAGCACCCCGATTGGACTGTCCCCTTCCAGCTGGTCTTCATCAATCTTGCATCAGATGCTTATTTGATTCTTCTGCTCTTCTGTCCAATGTCCTGTTCATGCGGTCACCAGTGTGTGGCTGTGACCACTTGAAGAGGACATCGTACAGAAGATCAGAAGAAGTGAAGAACCATGAAATGAAAGATGGATGAAGACCAGGTGGAAGAGGACAGCCCCAGCTGAGTGCCACCATGGATGAAGACCGCGGCCATGAATAAAGAGGAGCACCACCGGATGCCTTAATTGTAGAAGCCAGATTCAAGTTGGGTGAGTAGAAACTTTGGGATATTGTGTTTGGACTTTTTGGGTGGTCTTTATTTTTAGGATAGGGATTTTAGTTTTGTAATCAAAAAAGAGCTGTAACCTCTGTGTTAGGTTAGGGGTCTGGGGGATCGGCTGTTAGGGAGCCAGATTCAAGTTGAGTGAGTATATTTTTGAGTGGGCTTTTTTTTAGGATAGGGGTTTTTTTCTTTTCTTTTTTTTAACATACGCTTTTTTATAGAATTGCTAAATGCCAACATACAATGTCAACATTTAACTTTGCACAAACATTTCTGGCAAAATGCTTGTGCAATGCCTTCCTGTGCTCCCTGGCGGCCAATCGGCCTCTAGCAGGGGCCATCAATCATCCCGAACATATCGGATCGGAATGATTTCAGTCTTATGACCGCTGCTTCTTAACTTCCGTTTCAGACGGACCTGAACCAATGGGGCGCCGAAAAAACAGCATCCACTGTTTAATAAATGGAGCCCATATAATCAAATCTAAATATCTTTCACCATTCTAACCCTACTGTCTAATTACACCCTAAACCATTTAACCTGCATATACAATATTTTATTATTTCATATAAGTTTTATAAGATGGCCAAAGTGTAGATAAGTGAATCCAGCACAAAACATGAGCTGAAACTCTCCTGCTTTATGACTTTTGCAATCAATCACTTAACACCTTCTGCAGGTTTACAACTTCTGCCTTCTATTTGCAGGTGACTTTATTAATGAGCCATTAAAGCTGATCTCCCTATGCTAATATTACCTTCACAGTTAGGTTTTGGAGCTGTCCAGGTTCCGGAGTCCATACACATAATTTGACTTGTCCCAACCAATCTAAATCCTTCTTCACAGTAATAGTTGCAAGTTGAGTTGAAGCTGAAATAACCAATTGGGTGTATGCAGGAGATGTATCCTTGACTGAGATCATATAAAGCTTCGCACTGGACAGCTAAAATCACATAGACAAAACCAAAACATATTAACGCAAAAATGTAATTAACATACAATTTATACAGTATATGGAACAAAGACATCTCAGAATATTAAAAGATGATGGTCTAAAATACAAATTATTTAGGGTACAACTCTGTTTGTAGCAATGTTACAATATATTATGCCAGATTAACTGTGATGTGCTAAATATTATTTTTCCTCATGTGCAAATTCTGCAAAAGTAAACTTTTAAAGCAGGCAGGTTAGCTCTTATATTACAAGTTGAAAGTAAATTTCGCAAGAGTGAACCTCGATGCGAGCTAACATTTGGACCGTGTTAAATTCTTTTCCTCCTAGACTTCAATGGAGCACGGTTTAAAATAAATAAATATCTGCATATTATTTATCTTTTTTTATTCTCTGCCACTATCGCTAATCCTGAAGGTACATTGATGACTACACATATTAATGGGAGACAAAAGAATGCAACAAAGGAAATATGAGACAACACTGGAATTTTATGTAGCTACGGTAATTCTCACTCGCTAACCCAACACCACAGTAGACCTACACCGCTAAACCCAATGGTATTTATAAATATTTTACAATCCAATGTTCTTCACATAGAAGGAATGTTCTTTTATTATTTTTTAAATATATTTATTTATATATATATATATATATATATATATATATATATATATATATATATATATATATATGTATGCATATAAAAATATACTGTATATGATTCATTTTTTGTTAGATACATTTTTGTGTACATTTAGCCTTGCAAGAACTATTAAAATATCTACTTTTGAGTTAATTTTTTCCTTCACTAGATGGTAGCAGCGTCCCCAGAGCTACTCTCTTTACCAAAATCTTATGATTGTATCTGACAAGGTTTGCCAATGTCCAGATGAATTACAATCAATGATGGATGGAATAGCAAATGATTTTAGCATTATATATTTTTAAAGAGTGCGTGGTATTAGGTATACTATGTCCATGATTAAGGCCATGGGAGTCAAATCTTGTAAGACAGACTAATTCTACCTGTCATGGAAGTGTTTTTTTAATATGTTTATATTGTATTCTATTGTTCATAAAGGTGCTGGTGCTGTTTGTGTCTAGCATGTACAAGGTGCTGATCTTTTCAAGCTATAGGGGCATATTTAACAAATGCCGGGTGGACATGATTCGCTGCAGCATAACTTTGAAAAAACAACAAAGACAGGACTCTATCAAGCATATTAAAACTGTACAGTTAGATCTACAAACATTTCAGACAGATAAAGAGTTTCCCTCATATGACAAAAAATTTGAGGATAATATGACCAAATTTACAAAAGAATTATGGGAGTTTAAAAAACAAAAAATGTCAAGGGATAAAAGGGATTACAAATTTAATAAAGTGTATCGGTGGCAAAGTGCAGGGAGGAATCCACATCATGTAAATCAGTTTAACAAAAATAAGGCAGATACACAGCCAAAGCAAAATGCAAAAAAAGTACATTTAGCTGAAACTGATTATGACGTGGACACCTCAGACCATGATTCTAATGAGGATCTTATAGAGACTACAGGGATGTCAGCATTAGATGTACCCCTGCAGGTAGAAGATACTGTGTCAAAAAACGAATGGCGCACAGGCGCAAAGGCGAAAAGAAAAAAAACAAGAAGGGGCAGTAGGGGGAGAGGAAAAAACAAAGGCAGGAAAACACGCACACAGACAAGGAAATATGTATAAGAAATGTAGTTAATATTTCAAAATATGACTTAACAGAAATTGAAAATGAAGTCCTTAGCCTGGGGCTTGGTTTTGCCCCCACTGCTCATTTCGATCTGTTCGGCACCATCCATGATGTTAACAAATTTGTTAGAAAATTGACCCTCAAACAACACTTCTCTGGGTCCATGGATGGTGCTGAACAGATTGAGAGCACTGAGTTACCAAAAAAGAATTTGGAAAAAGATGTATTAACATTCAATGAACAGTGCCTGGTTTTGGACATGACAATGATGATTGACGCTAACTCAGACATAGAGACCGAAGATACAGTATTAACTTTTAGACCTAGTATGCAGAAAAGTATCTTTTATCCCATAAACAGTAGAAGTAAAAGTATAGATATATTTCAACGCACAGTGGAACAAAAATTAATAAATTTGTCTGAAAGTTTGACCACTAAAAAAATGTCTAAAAGCAAATATTTTCATAATCTTACATCTCTACAAAAAGGGGCTCTGAATAATTTAAAATGTAATCATGACATAGTGATTAAAGAATCAGATAAGGGCGGTAATGTAGTGGTCATGGATCGTGGGTACTACATCTCAGAGGCCCTAAGACAATTAAATGACCTAGAGGTCTACACCAAACTCACTTTCAATCCTACACAAAAATTTAGAGCAAAATTGGAGGATATCTTACAACTAGGTAAACAGGCAGGTGCCGTCAAAGAAACATATTTTGATATTTTACTTCCATCCACCCCCCTCACGCCTATTTTCTATTTCGTACCTAAACTATATAAAGACAGCATAAATCCCCCCGGCAGACCCATCATATCGGGGGTGGGTTCCCTTCTGGAACCATTATCTGAACTAGTGGATTGCTACCTGCAGCCATTGGTAGGGACACTAATGAGTTACATCAGGGATTCTACCCAGGTCTTAAATAAGGCCAATCAATTTGAGTGGCAGGAATCATATAGTTTTCTTACTATTGATGTTATATCATTGTATACCTCCATTCCACACCACCTGGGTCTAGCAGCGGTATCTTATTTTTTGAATATTTTTTCTAATTACAGTAAAGATATTATTTATTTTTTACTTACAGCAATAGAATTTTTACTTCAACACAATTTTTTTTTATCTTTGAGGGGGATTGCTATCTCCAGAGACGTGGCACGGCTATGGGGGCAAAATTTGTCCCCTCCTATGCCAACCTGTTCATGGGTTGGTGGGAGGCCTGCCATGTCTATGGAGATGGCAATCCCTTCAAACAACATTTTGTTTATTATGGAAGATACATTGATGACCTGTTGGTGGTGTGGAATGGAGATGAAACAACTATAGAAAAATTCTTAACAAACATAAACTGTAATGACATGAATTTAAAATTCACAGCAGAATATAACAAAACCTCCATAAAATTTTTGGACTTGGAACTAGTGGTGGATCCAAGTTCAAATAAAATAAACACTACTGTATATAGAAAACCAACAGGAGGAAACACGATTCTAAATTATAGATCGTGTCACCCTGGGCATGTTAAGAAGGCGATCCCAAAAGCTCAGTTCCTGAGAACTAGACAAATATGCTCAAATGAGATAAACTATGAAACTCAATGTAAAATCTTGGAAAACAGGTTATTAGATAGGGGGTATCCAGAATCCTTATTAAAAAACACAAAGGAAGAAGTGGATAAGATACCTAGGGATAATCTGTTAAAATATAAAAACAAATATGGAGGTAAACACAAAGAGAGAGCAAAGAATAAGGTAGTCTTCAGTACCCCTTATAGCCCTGAGTTCAATAAAATCTGAAATATCATAAAGGAAAGCTTACCCATTCTAGCTGTGGACTCAGGCCTAGAAGACATTTCAAGGGAGGGCTGTAAATTTGTGTCAAGAAAAGGTCTAACTATTGGAAATATGGTAGCCCCGTCTGATTTACCCTTTGTACATAAAAAAACTTGGTTGCCAAATAGATTGGGGGTTTTTAAATGCAAAGCACAAAGGTGCAAAACATGTAATTATGTAAAAGAAGGCACAAAGTTTAAGTCCACAGTAACAGGTCGAGAATATGACATCAAGTTTCAATTAAACTGTAAATCCACATATGTAATTTACCTTTTAACCTGTAGGGGGTGCCAGATTCAATATGTTGGTAGAACCCAACGCTGTGTCAAAGACAGGGCTTTGGAGCATATAAGAGACATTGAGGACGCAGATAGGGATACCCCTGTCTCAAGACATTTTAAAACCATGCACCAGGGTGATGCCTCTCTGCTCCATATACAGGCAATTGATTTTGTACCGAAAAACAAAAGAGGGGGAGACAGAGAATATAAACTCAATTTCAAAGAAGCAAAATGGATCTTTGAATTAAAAACTAGCCATCCTAAAGGCATTAATAAGGAGAGTGATGTAAACTTATTCATTTAATTAAGTGATAAAACAACTAAAAATAATACCTGTAGGAAATAAGTCTCTGCAAAAAAGTTTTTCAAAAAAAGTTTTTCATTTATGACAACATTGTATTTGACATGCTTATGTATAGAGTATATAGGATTTTATACTGCTAAGTTATGCAATGGAAATGGATTCTGTAACTGACATTGCCTTTCTACCATTCTGTGTATTGTTTATTGTTTATTAATTTAGATAGGTAAGGGTTAACTTATGTGTTGTTTTTAATGGACTACGGCCCCTTTAAATAGAGGCTGAAAGTGCAGCTTTCAGACAGCAGTGAACAAGCGTGTAGGCACACGCGAAACATGTCTGCAGTCTGTCAAGCTGTAGCCTTTACCTTGCTATAATGGAGCCTTGTCTCTAACCTGTTTTTATTAGTACCCAATAAAGATCCTGCTTTTTTACATATTGACCGGTTCTTACTTTCTTCCAACTTTGAATGTGGATCTAGAGGATTTGCCCATTCCTGAAGAGCTTGTCCCTGTTAGCCCAGATCTACTTTTCTTTACACTTGGTCTCAGGATACGCCGGAAGCGGAGGCGTTAGGATCAAGGGCTCCAGGAAGCACTACCGGACCGAGGACATGTGCCTACGCTGAAGCGAATGCAGCCTGAAAGCACGGATCCCTAGAGGTGGTAAGCGCCAACCTTCTTTACTTTTTCTTTCGCTGCAGCATACCCTGTCAGTATTTAACATTGCACAAGTATTGTTTGTGCAATGCCACCCCCTGAAAATTCTCGGCCAATCCGCCGCTAGTAGGGGGTGTCAATCATCCCGATCGTATCTGATCGGGATGATTGCAGTCCGCCACAGGAGCAGCAGTCTTATGAGCCGGAAACTTTGTGGGTAGAAAGCAGCATCCACTGCTTATATCTACCCTATTGACTCTATGCACCATGCATAGGCCCCAACATAGGGTGCAATATTACAAATGGAGCGCTTTTTATCACTCTTGCTCGCTCGTTAACTGAGCTAGAAGTAAGATTTCTGCGCATGTCAGGTAGCGCGTGTATTACAAGTTGAACGCGCCAAAAGCCTAACTTTGAATATAGTGATCAAATTAACGTATTCCCCCGTTAACTTCAATGGAGAGCGAAAAGTGCAAAAAATAAATAAATCACCCAACAAGTTGCGCAAACAAACATAGAATATATTATATGTATTCTTAAATTCATATACATATATATATATATATATATATATATATACACACACACACACACACATATATACATATTTAGACATGTGTATGTATCTCTATGTTAAAGCCCTTTGCATGCATTACTTTTTTTCTGAGACGTCATATCTTTGAGCCCTTATAACTTTTTATTGATTTATTAGATAGTGTTATTATGATTGTAGTTTTATTTTTAAATATAATTTTGATGTGTTTTGTGCAACTTTTTCATTTTGTAACAGTTAAATTCAATTGCGCTCATGCGAACACGTTTACTTTCAATCTGTAATATGTGTGCTACTTCCAACGTGCGCAAAGACTCGAGATAAACCCCTTTTTGCTTGAGCACAACAGCTCTCCACTCATAATCTAGACCATAGTCTGTAACGCTTTAACCCCTTCATTATTAGCGGATTGAAGTTTTTTTTTCTCCTTTTTCTAAACTTTTTTTATAATTGTTATTTCTCAATTAAGATTTGAAACAAAAAAATATTATAAATGGTAAAAGTCTGTTTTGTTCCATATCATACAAAACAATTTGAAAAAAAAGTAATCTCACTGAATTCTCACTGTTTCTTTGAATATTCCAGTTCTAATCATATCTAGGTATTGATCATTTTAGAAGCAATACTGACAGAAAGAGCACAGCTTAAGCAATACAAAATATAGAATACGAGTTCATTCATCACAATCAGATTTAAAACTTAGAATTCATTCTTTCCTCAAAGATAAATTAAAAATGTTTATTCTTGGCATATTATTAAATACATAGTAGTAAGTAGAAAGAAAAAAAAGTAACAATTAAAGGTACAGTAAAGTCAAAATTAAACTTCCATGGTTTAGATAGAGCATTCAATTATAAGCAACTCTCCAATTGACTTATTTTATCTATTTAGCTTTGTTCTCCTGGTATCCTTCCTTGAAAAGCATACCTAGATCGGCTCAGTAACAGTGTATTACTGGGACCTAGCTGCTGATTGGTGGCTGCACATATATGCTTTTTCTACTTGACTCTGCATATGTGTGCAGCTAGCTCCCAGTAGTGCTTTGCTGCTCCAACGACAAAGGATACCAAGGCCCATATTTATCAAGCTTCGTACGGAGCTTGAAGGGCCGTGTTTCTGGCGAGTCTTCAGACTCGCCAGAAACAGAAGTTATGAAGCAGCGGTCTAAAGACCGCTGCTCCATAACCCTGTCTAACTGCTCTGAGCAGGCGGACAGGAATCGCCAGAAATCAACCCGATCGAATACGATCGGGTTGATTGACACCTCCCTGTTGACGGCCGATTGGCCGTGAGTCAGCAGGGGGCGGCGTTGCACCAGCAGCTCTTGTGAGCTGCTGGTGCAATGTTAAATGCGGAGAGCGTATTGCTCTCCGCATTTAGCGAGGTCTTGCGGACCTGATCCGCAGTGTCGGATCAGGCCCGCAAGCCCTTTGATAAATTGGGGCCCAAGACACTGAAGTAAATGTGATAAACTAAAAAAAAAAACATCCTTTAGTCATTAGAGGTCAACTATGCCATAGATTCAATTTAAGAGATCACGTTCTCCTTATTCCAGGTTACTGGTTAATTTGTTTCTGCGTGTAGCGGTAGGTATAAAGTAAAAACATAGGTAAATATGATCCTATAGAACACAATCATGTACAGGGCCATCACAGCCCACAAACATGCAAGATGTCACAGGCCTGAGCAAACAAGGGGGTAGATTTAACAAGCAGCAGATGTTGCTATCTACCCCCGTAGTTTCCGGCTCACTGGAAACAGAAGTTAAGAAGTAACGGTCGTAAGACCGCTGCTCCTTAACTTCTCAGCCACCTTTTAGGTGACGGACTGCAATCATGATTGACCCCCCTGCTAGTGACTAATTGGCCACGAATGTGCAGGGGGCAGCATTGTACAACAAGGTAGAAACGGCCACTCCAAACTCTCCGTCGGACACTCCTCTCTGGCTCAGAATAGTGACGTCAGACGCCACAAGCAAGGGCAAAAGGGAACACGCATATGGGCAGAGGTGCAATGCTGGGTGTAAAGAAGAAACCAACTGCTAATCTATGATCATCATAGTTTATGATGAAGCGCCACTAGAGGGCGCGAAACATGTCAGACGATTTTTCCATTTTTTGTATGCCTGCCTGGATTGAGGAATAAAAGTATTTTGCTTTCAATATTACTGCTGTGCTGCTGGATTATTTACTTTTTGTATGGGCAGCATTGTACGGAAATCAACCCGATCGAGTATGATCGGGTTGATTGACATCCCCCTGCTGGCGGCCCATTGGCCGTTAGTCTGCAGGGGGCAGCATTGCACCAGCAGCTTTTGTGAGCTACTGGTGCAATGCTGAATACGGCAAGCATATTGCTCGCCGTATTCAGCGAGGTCTGCCGGACCTGATCCGCACTGTCGGATCAGGTCCGCCAGACTTTCTTAAATAGGGGTCCATGTCTACTAAACACAGACGTACCAAACATGTTTAATTTTTTTCTTAATCCCATTGTCTACCACAACCTACAAGCATTAATATTATTATTGCTATTGGTTATTTGTAGAGCGCCAGCAGATTCCGAAGTGCTATAAACAAAGGCGGAGTACAACAAAACAATTATAGCGATCAAATGGGTAGAGGGCCCTGCCAAGAGTCGCACTGTTGTAGTCAGCTCTTAAGAAGGTGATCTACAAACAGCTGGGCTCTTAGGCCTACATGCTAAAGGGGTTCAGGGGATAGCAATGGACAAGAGGAACTGGTATAAAGTAAGGTTAGTGTAGGTTGTATGCATCCCTGAACAGTAGAGTCTTTAGGGAGTGCTTAAAGCTTTCAAAACTAGGGGAGAGTCTTGTGGAGCGAGGCAAAGAGTTCCACAAGATGGGAGCCAGTCTGGAGAAGTCCTGTAAATGGGACTGTGATGAGGTAACAAGAGAGGAGGAGAGTAGGAGGTCATGAGCAGAGCGAAGGGGACGGGAGGTAGAGTATCTGGAAACAAGGTCTGAGATATAGGGAGGAGCAGTGCAGTTGAGGGCTTTGTATGTCAGAGTGAGAATTTTGTGTTTGATCCTAGAGGAAAGAGGAAGCCAGTGAAGGGATTGGCAGAGAGGTGCAGCAGATGAAGAGTGACGTGTAAGGAAGATGAGTCTGGCAGAGGCATTCATTATGGATTGTAAAGTAGCTAGGGGGCAGCTGGGGAGACCAGAGAGGAAGTTGCAGTAATCGAGGCGGGAAAGGATGAGAGATTTTTTGTATAAAATAACTAAAGAGGGCTGTTCTTTAGCAAGCTTAAACTAACCCACATATGCATTTAAATCCCACAACAGGTATTGACTCATGACTACAAGGGATGGGTGATTATTTTGCAACATTCGGAAAATGAAAAGAATTTTAACACATTTGTTAGTTTGTTTTGAATTTTGAATGTTTGTACAAACTTTTTAACATTCATTTCATGTAATAGTATTTCTAATGCTATCTTTAATAATTTGATTCAAATTATGCACTATTCAAATTTTAAAAATTGTAATCAATATATTTGTAATAGTATTTCTAATGCTTTAATTTGGAATAGAAACATTCAAATTGATATTTGCATCTATTGCGTATCAATTTACTAAATATGCTCCCACATGAACTATTGAACTTCTGAATAGTATTTGTTAAATCAAATGTTACATTCAAAATTTTGAATGTGGATATCCAATCTAATTATGAACATTTGAAAAGAAAGTAACATTCAAAATCCAGAATTAACATTTGATTACTGAATTTTAATGGATTTTCATTCTTATCAACATTCGATTGTCTAAAATGAATGTCCACAAGACTATTCGTTCTACCAAACGAATTACACTTTCAGCTCATTCGCCCATCCCTAATGGCTACCTCAACCCACTCGTTCGCATTATGACATAGGCCTGCAAAAGAATGGCGTTTTATAAAAGTACTAAACGTCATCCTTTAGTAATCAGGGCTAAACTGTCACACAGACCCAATTTAACTCAATAAAAGTACACATTTTCTAAACACACACACCTTAAATAACAAAGCAATCTACAAAAGATGTAAATAAAATTGAGAATTTTCATAATGGCAGGAGAGCACCTGGGGTGTCTACAAGATTGGGAGAGCACCTTGGAGTAGTGTGTTAAGGTGGTAATAACCCTTGGGTTGTTCACAAGTGTTGAAGAGTACCTGGCACTATGTGTAACATTTGGAAAGTACTTTGTGAGTGTGCATAAGAGTTGGAAAGTGTCTGAATTTGTGTGCAAGAGTGGAAGTAGCTGCTGTATTTGTGTGCACAATGGTTGGTGCCTTGTAGTGTGCATAACAGTGGGTGAGAGCATTTGGGGTTATGAATGGATGGGAGAGCATTCTTGAGTGCAAGGGTGTGCAAAAGTGAGAAGAATGCTCATGTAAGAGTGGGAAGAGCACTTGGGCATGTGTGCATAAGAATGAGTAGTTTATTGTGCAGCTGTTGGTGTGTTTTTTATGGGTTGCTTAGTTATAGTTTTGAGTCATTTTTGGTGCAATAATCACAGTTGTGTATTTTTTGCATGGTGTTTCTTTGCATTATAATTTTTGCAGTGATTGTGTCTATGGAGTGTTTTTTTTCCTGCCATCAGTGTTATTTATTGAGAAGATCTGCAGCCATCCTGATTATTGGATACTGCTCCATAGGTGTGCTTCATTGTGCTCTGCTGCTGAATCAGGATCCTTGACCTCTGCTTAGTTTTGACCTTCCTTCTGCCCAACATAATTCTTTTTTCCAAATTATTATGGACCCAGCTGAAAGAGCAAGAGCAGTATCCCAGCAAGGTCAAACATTGGATGTACATGGTATTCACCTCCAGGACCTAGATGCAAAAATAGTCCATCTTAATGACATGTTGTGGCATTTATGCAAGTTGTCTGCCAAGAACTCCTAGAACTCCTGTGTTTATTGAATATTTATCTCTCCCTACACCATCTCAGTCTGGTTCTGATTCTTCTCCCAAGTTGCCACGAGTGGAGAAGTTTAACAGAAATTAAAAAAATTGCTACAGCTTCCCGAACCAATACAAGCTAAATTTCAGAAATGAGCCATCACATTTTCTATGTCCACAAATCTGACTAAATCCCAGACTACAGTTTAGACCCATCCTGAAGTGTAAAGTTATGGGTATAACACTCCAAACTGTATTTGAGAAATGTGGGAGGTCTGCTGTTGCTGATGCATCTCTTCTAAATTTACATCAAGGTTCCAGATAATGTGTATGCTATCGACTTCTGCAATCTAATGGCTGAACAGATTGGAACAAAGGTGCTTTTAAAGCAGCATTCAATTAAAGTCTGAAAAAAAAAGCTGAAAGATTATTTAATATATATTAATATCCCTGATTCACTTGATTACTTCATAAAACTCTGTGTTCTTCTGGGTACTTGACATCAGGAATCACAACTTGAATAAGATAGAAGTTGGAAACCAGTAAAGCCTGGTTCCACTCTGGTACATAATCAGACCCCTAAAACAACTCATTTGTCCAAAGAGCCTTTGGTGGTTGGCTCCCTACGACTTTCTCCAGCTGAATGTATTTTCTTTTTTTTTCTTTTTTATTACAAAAATAATATAACTTAATACAAAAGGTAAGTATATGTTTACATACACACAAAATTATAACAAGGTACATGTTACAATATAGAGTTATTATTCAATTGAATTAGCTCAATATAAAATCTTCTGAAACAAAAAAAAGAGCAAACAAAAACAACCTTAAAGAGTAGTATTCCCTTTAAATAATTTTGAAGTATCTAATAAGTTATTTAGAGCTCTAATAAGCCAGATAATATGACAGTGAAAAAAAATGAAGAAAAGAAAGAAAAACCATGAAGAGAGAAAAAAAGGGGGGGAGGGGGAAGGAAAACACCTCCTCTCGTTCTCTTACCTCCACCTCAGCCTCATCATTTGAAAGACTTGTTCTCTTTTAGATTTTAAATATGAATATTCTTCAAGTTCTAGTAATTCAATGATTCTGGAAAATATTGTTTCTTTGTCGGGAGCATATGTTTTCTTTCAGTTACTCGCTAATGTGGGTTTAATACCATTTAATATATATGTTGTAAGTTTAGCCCTGATTTTACAAATGCCCTTAATGTAGGGTGACCTTATTGCCGCTTTAAAAAGGTACACATATGAAAAATACATATGTCAGGGTTCTTATACAAAACATTTCTTTAAACAGCCCTGAAAACAGCCCTGACATGTATTTTTCATATTTGTCCCTTTTTAAAGCGGCAATATGGTCACCCTACCTTAATGGGTTAATTTAACAGAGCAGTGTATATATCTAATTGGAAATCATCTTTTCCAATAATCTGTTTGATACATCAGGAAATTATTCCCCATGAATCTTTAATAATGGGACATTCACACCAAATATGTTTCAATGTCCCTATCATGCCACACTTTCTCCAATATTGATTGGATGTGTTTGGATATATATGGTGTAGCTTGGCCGGTGTGAGGTACCACCTGCACCTGGTAAGAACTTTATAGTTAAGTTATTAAATATTAGATGAAGTAGATGAGCCAGCTATGTTGGTAAATATATGGAGCCAGTCTGTATCTAATAAGTTTTCCTCAATCTCATTTTCCTATTTGTGTATGTATGTATGTAAAGTTTTAAAAGTCCTCTCTGGTGTAGTGGGAATTCTATAACTAAAGGAAATAGTGACTTTCATGTGGGTCTCTGAATGACATATTTTTTCAAAGGGAGTAAAATGTCTAGTTAAGTCTACCCTTTTGGGGTGTTGCTCTAAAAAATTGTGTAATTGTAAATATTTTAACATTTAGAATAGGTTCCCTGCGCCAGGTCTTTAAGGTTCTTTTGTGGTTTGAGCTTTCCCTGGTCTATGAAGTCAACCAAGGGATAAGACCCCCCTGAAATTCAGCATTAATAGGGATCAGAAGTAATGGGGAAGGGGTAGTTGAAATATTAGGGTATGCTGAAACGATCCTATCCCATTGTTTAAATGTATGGGAAATCATAGGGATTTTTTTTTATATTTAAGGGTCTACCTTCCACTGGTATCCAGATGAGTTTATTTATTGGTTGTTGGGCTATTAAGTTAGTTTCTAAGGATATCCAAGCTTTATTATTACAATTAATATGCCAGTCTAGAATTATTTGTAATGTTACTGCCCAATAATAATTCTCCTAAGCCTCCCTTTTTTTAGGGATGTGTACAGTAGAAGCCTTAATCCTGGGTTTAACCTGATTCCAGTTAAAATAATTAATTATTTTCTGAAGATTAAGATAGAAGGTATTTAGAATATTATTGGGTACTGTTAGAAATATTTATAAAATACGTGGAAGAATATTCATCTTTATAGCGTGTATATGACCCAGCTATTATAATGGTTTTGGTTTCCATAAATTAAGATGTTGTTGAAGATTGGAAAATAG